>NC_084594.1:19652256-19952256 GCF_033807715.1 Cololabis saira
ACTTTTCTCAGTCAAAAGCGTTACTGTGGCAACGATAGACGCCAAAAAGCGCGCCCCTCCTTCATCTGGTTGGTTCATATTTGATAGTTCCTACTTTCTGCCAGAACCTTTGAATGGTTTGACATAAAGACTCGTGGGTGGTGTCATCAGACTCGGTATGCAGTACTTGACCTTCATTGGCATGAATTAGCCCTGCCCCTTCTTCTGATTGGTCGATATTTTATAATCCCTATTTTTCTGCCATAACTTTTGAAATGGTTTTACATAGAGAGTCGTTGGTGGTGTCATCCGCTAAATGTCCAGGCCTGAAGACATGTACATGCAAGTCATACAAGCGCTTCCACTGCAGCACGCCTGAACGTACACAAGGGTGCGAGGGCCCGTTCATCGCTGCTTGCAGCTTTAATTTCTAGTGTCTTTACACACAAACATTAAATATTTACCAACTGGAATAAAAAGTAAATGGACCCTAGGAATTAATCTACTTTGGCAGCAATAAGTGGAAGAAAAGGCTTTCAGTAGTCGTGGGTGAGACCTGTACAACATTCACGAGGGAGTTTCTTCTTTACAGACCTGCTTTGGCTCAGACGTGCGTCGGATGTCTGGTGTGTGAACATACAAAACTCCATTAACAGGAACAGCGGCACAATGAGAATTTTCAGGGAACCTGTTCAGGGCTGGAATAAGCTCCCGCTGTGGGCTAAGTACTTCAGTGTGGCCCAAAAAAGCTGTGACTATATCCTGGAGACAACTGATGATGCTGTTAGGTCAATTCTTCTCATTCATCCCCACCATCACAGTGTTTGCAAAAAGCAAAATGCAGAAACCCTCTCAGCTTCTTAAAGTTTGATCTTGTCAATCCAGGTTGTTTTTTGTTTGTTTTTGTCTTTTGTTCTTTTTTTTCTTCTTCTTTGCATTTTTTTCTCTTACAGCGGTAAGAAAACGGCAACATTAGTGTACTAATCCCACCAAGTGGTATAGAGTGGTAGTTTGCTAAGTCAGTTGATCCTACTGGGTCAGACACAGCAACCACTGAAAGAAATGAGGAGAAGGACACCTTTACAGCAGGTTTTACCCCAGACCCTCAGTTATAGATGTAATAGACTCACAGACCCTCACTAATAGAAACCTACCTTATATGGGGTTCAGGTCCGGGTTCTGATAGATTCTGTTTTTTTTTAATCTATTCTGTGGTGGATTTACTTCAATGCTTAATGTCTCCGTCATGATGCATCAACCAACACTCTCCTCATACTACTACAACCTCATACTGCTGCACCTTTCACTTTTTTATATTGTATATATGTTAATAAGAGCCATTCTTTCTAGGACAAGTAGCAGCAGGACTAAAAAGCCTCCATTCATAGACATTTTGTCTTTAGACTGATGGATACTTTCTGTCCATTTCCAGTTTTATGCAGATCAATAATTCTTGATCATATATCTTCAGAGATCTCCTTGATGTGAAGCATGGTTACCATAGGCAGATATTAAACAGGAAACTTAAAATGTTTTACTAGCTTTAATCACTCAAAGACCTCTAAAACAAAACCTTTAAATCCATTAGACTCCGCAAGCATGCGCGCATGCACGCATGCAAGCACGCACGCACGCACATCACTGCTACTGTACCTTTATGTTTTAGGGTGCTATTAAGTGCTATATAATCAGAAAATTGAAGGCTTGAGTCTGAAGAGGACAATATTTTTGTGGCAGCATATTTGTGGGTGTTTAAAGCGATTAGTGAATCGAAAACTTTGATATAACACAATAATGTCACTCAGATTTGAGGAACTTGAATCTGAAAATGTGTTATTTAGGGAGCTGTTCAGATTCACATAACCCATATCAGAGTTAAACTCTCTATGAGTTCTATGTCTCTCCATGTCCCACCAACTTCACATCCATCGTGCAGCATTTACTGTTCCTCAAAGGTTGCATTTGCCCTGGAAGGTTAAATTGAGCCAGTTTCAATGTTTTATTTCCATAGTTCACAGGTCTGATGTGACCAGTGGATGTGCAAGCAGAAGAGAAAAGCATGGATTTGGATATTCTCAGATGAGTTTCATGCCACATTCATACATGGAAATATCAGATATGTGCATTTGCACCTGCCATCCAAATGCACATAGAGCTTCTGTTGTAGCCTTTAATCTTTAATAACCCAAGTGACAATAAGCAGTATGAATGTCCAGGAAACATTTTGTAATGCTGCATTGTTGGTTCCACCTGTGTTCATTGAAATAGTACCGTTTTTTTTTCTTTCCTCTGTTTTTATAGCTCAGTAGCCAAGCCCATCTGTCTGACATGTTGTTTCCCCAGCTGGAATCCAGGGTAAATGCTGATATCAGATATGTCTCACTTTTAAAAGATGGTGATGGAGCCTTAGAATGAAAAAAAAACCATCAAAACCTGCAGTGCTTTCAAAGTGCTTTCAAAGTGAATTACCAGAAGCTTTCAAAAGAGGTGGACTCCATGGAGGGGGGGGGGGGTGTTGAATGTTACAGTACTTCTTAAAAACAGCTCCTGTGAAAAGAGCTGAAGACTCAGGTTGTAAAAAGACCTTTTATACTGTATATGTACAATGTCACAAACTTTTCCTGACCCTCAGGAAATTGTGTCAACCTTTGAAAACAGGGAAGAAAAGATCTTTAAGTGAATCTGCTGAAAGGGTTAAGGTTTCTGTGTTCTGATTTAAATTCTTTTAGAGTTTAAGGTAAACAGCTGGATTTCTGACACAGCAAATAGTCTAAAACTGTACTGGTGTGACGAGGAAATGTGGCATCCACAAACACAGAGGGTGGTCCTTCAGTGAGGCAGAATCAGCCGTGGACAGGTATAAAGTCCTCTAATCCCAAAGTAGCCAAGTTGGTCATCTCTGTACTCTTTAATCAGGAAGGAATTGCTGATATCACTGTAAAAATGCCTTAGCAAACGGTTTTAATGTCAGGTCGTTCAGTAATGAAAATTAAACAACTCACAGGACAGATGTGAAACTGGAAACTCCTACACTCATCCTTTGTGTATTTATTCAGACCAAGACCTTGAAAGGGAATATTTACCATCATCAAGGCTTGACAATGAGTAAAGAAGCAGTAATTCCAACTGCTTGAACACAGCCACAGCTGTGATGTGGTTTCCATGGACTCAGTCAAATCAAAAGAAGACATAAAAAAAGCCAGTGCAAAATACAAAAAGCAATCTGAAACGCAGAAATAGTCTGAATGACCTGAATATAACACACACACACACACACGTGGACATGCCTGCCAGAAAGTGTATATTTTCCTCACCAGCATGTTGAACATGTACTAATTGCACTTGCACTGCGTGAATTTCAAATGATTTTTGTAAATGGTAAAAAAAAATGTATATAAAATACAGCTACCTGAAGCTATCAGAGAGGTACGTTTGCTGACTTGAACATTTCTACAGTAAGTTACGCCCAAAGTGGACCTGACTATCAACTATAAGATGATATCAGGCAGCACTTTTCCAGGGACTGAACTTTCACAAATCTACGTTCTCACCATCATTAAGTCTTTTACATTTCTTTAAATCACCTTTAAGCACAATTTACTCCCTAAACATAATAATGAAACCCTTCATAGGAGTTTCCATTATTATTTTGCTTCCTTCAATGCATCTGCACTCTAAAACGTTCCTCTTCATGTGTTTTTTTGTATAAATAAGAATAAAAACAGTAACATGAGTTGAAAGGTGTGTGTGAGAAACCTGCAGTCGAGGAACAGGTGTTTATCTCCTTATCCACACAAACTCAGAGAAACAGTAATGCAGTATATGCACACACACATGTTCAAAAACAGATAAGCTATCTCGCACACAGGACAAACAGAAACACACACATGTGTTTTTCATAACAGCTTGGCTTACAGAGACTGACTGCACAGTATCGAGGAAGTATGGCACTTCCTGGTCCGGTTGATTGATCACTAGGCTTGACTGATGGGTGTCAGGCGGCTTTTGGAGGGACTGAAGTGCTGCACTGCAGCATGAAGGGCTTCTGAATGGAAACTGAACTCGCTGCACGGTTAAGTTCTCACGTTACGCCACAAGGAAAGCCAGCGGAGCATAGTACGCAGGTACCGGACGACTTCACTGCAGGCCAGCTCACAAGACAAGTAAGAAACGTCACAAAAACGTGGAATTTACCGTTTACTGTTTTTTTCTAATAGTCAGACTAACCGCAAGTAAAAAGTATTTCAGTTTATAAACTAGATTTTCATATCTTTGGTTACACTGAGTTTTTTGTTTTGTTTTATTGGCAATGCCAGCATTTCATTCATACATTTCAGTCTACCGTCACTGCCATGTACAAATATGTTTAAAAAATTAACCCTGTGATTGCAGAGCAGCCATGGACTCGAACCCCGTCCCGTCCTGATATCAGCTGAAACCATCATGGATAACTTGGACATTGGGAATGATGGCAGGGCAGGTGAGTAAAGGCTGGACTTCAGCCATCAGTTACTTCTCATTAAGCTGCTTTGTGGGGAAGCTGCAGGAATTTTTTTGAGTGTATGGGCTTCCGTGACTAGTGGCTAAATTACAGCCAACAGTTTAATCAAAAAGCAAGAAGGACGCTGTTTAGAGCAAATGATTAGTCCTTTTTTCACACAGTTCAGCTTTGATAAAAACACAGCTGTTTATGTCATGTGGCAGTTCTGCAGAAGAAAACGTAAATGTGTTCTCTCTAAACACTGAACAGTATGTGATGCATTATTCTCTACGTTTTACCAGTCACTTGACCTGCAATAACCATCCCACAACCTCCTGCCCAGGTTTTGACCTAAAGGTCGAGATCTGTTGACAGATGTTTGACCTTTAGGTTTGACCTTTTGACATCCTGCTGGACAGATTGTGAACCCCGTGTTGTCAGCGGTGAGATAACGTCCCTGAAACAGGGATTTTAGTTTCATCAGTCTGACGCCTCTTCGATGCTGTACCGTCAGGCATTCAGTTGTTTTTCTTTTTTCTTTTTTTCTTTTCGCTTTGCTAAAGTTTCACTGCGCTGAATCTGTTAGAGTCGAGCGTCATCAAACCAAAAGCAGCTGCCGGTACACTGAGCTCCTGTTTTCTACCCATGACTCCGGATCCCTGCCAAGAAGTTTGAAAGATAAATTTGAGGGTTTACAAGAAGCATGGAAGGGTGAAAAAGGATTTCTCCCACACACGCTTTCCATTCATGTATGTTTTCTAGTCATGCTAGCGGTGGAATCATCTGCCAGCCCCCTTTGGTCCACAACGATGTATTTTCTGATCCACTTTAAGTAATAAATTACTTTTAATGGTATGTCATGCTGAAGTTCATGGCTCCCACAGGAGGAGTACCAGTAACCTTGGTGTTCGTCTGACTTTTTCTCTGCTGCTGGTTAACGTTTGTGCTTCTGCGTCGTATTTCTCAGCAGCTACTTGTGGTTCATTTTCATTCTTGTCCAATAAAAGTTGAATTGGGAAATTTTCTTCAGAGCTGACTCGGTTCCCCAGAGTCAGAGTCATCAATCTTTTTACTAGAAGTCACAAGAGCGGCACAACACTGTGAAATGATTTTACAGCTCAAAATGCTGTAAAATGTGAAATATTCTTAAAAGTGGCCTGGTACCATTTAAAAAACCATACTTGTGATTTAATGACGATAGAAAACAATCTAATGACCCTGTTTCATGAGAACAGTGGAGACAATATACTTAAGACAGGTAAAATGATTTCTTTGTTGCTGCCAGACTAAAAACATTGTGGTAGACAGGTGGAAAAGCCAGCTAGCCACAGATGATTTCTGAGTCCACATCGTCACTGAGATACGCCGCTGTGTAAGCGTGATCAGAAACGTCCACCTTTATCTCACAAGGCTGCTAAAGTGGAGACACTTTGCTTTTCCCGCTGCATCACTTTTCCCTCCATTTCTTCAACCATTTCAACTTTATTCTTTATTATCTCTCCACATTCGTGGAGGGTGTCCTTGTCGACCAAGTAACCAAAATCATTTTAGTTAAAAAAAGCTAAATCGAACCCAGAATGGGACTTGTTTTTCATAACTGTAACAAAACTGTTACCCCTGAAAACAGAAACTGTAAAAGAAAAGTGAGGTAAAATTCCTACTGCATTAACATTAGTCCATTTGTGTTGTTTGGTTTTATTTTATTTTAATGTTTAAACTGTTGAAGATCTTTGTCCACATCACACAACGGTAAACTTGAAACGGTGAAAATGACTTTTCTCCTGCACATAAGGGCAGTTTCAGTTTTATTAAATGCAGACTTTAGTTTCATAAAATCTGGTACGAGGACCAGATTTTGCTGGTCCTTGTCTGAGTTTTTCATTCAACCTGTCATTCAGGTTTGCTTTCTGGTGGTCACATGACTTATGCTCAGCGAATCCCGTGAAGAAATATGGCGATCCAGGAAAGTAGAGATTAAAGCGAATCGGTCCAACTACCTCATTTTTTTTAATCACAAATGTTTTTGGTTTTGTTTGTCCAGATTAGATTGTTAGAACATTTTCTCAACCTGAAACAGGATCTGCAGCAGACTGAACATTTTCAGTTTTCGAGAGTTGATCTCACCGGGGAGGTGTGGATGCCAAACGTTACACATCCTAAAGTGAAACCATATTGATAGACGCAGGCTTAGACAAAGCTTGAATGAAATTCCCAGAATTCCCAACGCCCTGAAGACAAGGTGAAAGTCTTGTGAACAGAACAAACTGAAACTAATTTTGGGACTAATTTAAATTAAAAACGTCAACCTTGCTGGGATACTGAAGAATGCTACAAGGGCTTTCTTTTTCTTTTGAAAGTTTTTCCTGATTTTGTCTTTTCTGTTGTACGTTCGTCTGTTGACGTGATGATCATTTGCAGTAAGCAGGAGTAAATCTAAGTAGGTCAGTGAGTCTTAATGTTCATTATCAACATGTACCCTCACAGAAAAGCAAGTCTTTTCATTACTGAAAAGACTTGTGTTGTCATCACGGTTCCCAGAGTAACTGGATAACTCACTATTACGTTTCCTCCTGAAGACAATGATTTGCACTGATGTGTCTGTTGAACCCTGTAAAAGTCTTCATATTTAACTGACATCCAGCATTTGACGAATGGTGAACATCTTTGGCCTGGAGTCTGGAGTTGTAGACAGACTCCACACACAGGTCATGCCTTGATTTTAGATCCTAATGTATCGTTTTTTTTTACCACAATAAAACGATCCTGTTGTCGGTTTGAGAGTTAAAACAAAAAAACATCAACATAAAAAAGAAGAAAAAAGGTGTGGGAATTCAGAATGTTAAAGTATAACTTACAATAATAAAGTATGAACTTGATATATAAGTTTGATTGACAGGTTCACACCTAGATGAACATGGTTCTGCATTTCAGAGATAGAGAACATATTGATACAGGACATAAAAAAAGGTGAAAAGTGGGCAACGAGACAGCTAGAGGAGCAGATACGAGACAGCTAGAGGAGCAGATACGTGCAGAGAGCTTGGCAGAGCCTCTGCGCTCCGTCCTTCACCTGGTTTGGGATTTGAGTGACAGCTGGATCCCTCACTGAGATGAAGACACAGCACTTCTTGTTAGTAGCTTTGGATTGGAAGCAGATGTTGATTCTGCTACTGTCGGCTGTTTCGCTGACTGGCTGACTGTTTTACTGACCGTCTCCCTGCCTGTCTCACTGAATGGCTTGGTCTCATACCTTCACTGTGGTGCAAACAACTGGGATGGATGTCATAAACTGTCTGAGTGAATTGTTGTCATTGTTTTCATTCAAACTCGAAGCTTTGCAGCAAACAGTGAAGCACAAAAGAGTGTTTTTCTTCTGAATTAATGATGACATTTTACAGTGAAAACGCAGCACACCCCCACCAGCATGCACCCCGGTGTATTCCAGACCTGCAGCAGAGCGGATCGTCATCAAAGATCGGCTAAATTAAAACAGCTGAGCGTGTTTTCACTACTTTTCATTCTTTCAGAACCACAGTCTTCCCTTCCTCACGCCAGCGTCGTGCTTTCCTCCGTCGTTATTATTTTGAGCTGCTGGTCAGCAGGTGCCCCTGATGGTTACCGTGGCAACTGCTTTCAGAATTAATCTGGAGGCAGGATGACCAAAACTTTGCATTTAAACCCAGAAACACGGTTTAAAGTTCTTGCGCTGATTAGAAAAATTCCTCAGATGCCTTTTCAACTCAACGGCGTGTCAATGAAAAAAAAAAAAGGGAAAAAAAGACAAACTCTGAAACTGGAAACTGCAGCAGGTTAATAACTGAACCAAATGAACAAGGCGGACCTGCAATGTTTTGTTTTGTTTGGTATGTTTTTTTTACTTGAACTCCTTGACTTGTGACTGTCTCACATGTTGAGCTGCCATCCCTTTGACTCACTCTGTGTGACTAAAAAACTGCCTGTCTGCCCACTGACCCTTCTGACCCCGACTGTCATCTTTACACTGCTGGTCCAAAGCTTCACCTCCAGGCAACCAGTGTGAACCCAGGGTGTTGCATTGGGCCTGTGTCTCACACTCATTAAGCTTCATCTACTTCTAAACCTGCAGCATCGCCTATATCTTTTACAACTTCATTTACTGACTGGACCTTTCTTTCTTTAAATTTTAGTTTAATATTTTTATTAGGGGGTAAGGCACAGTAGAACATACAGTCATACAACATGTGGAACATACAGTCTACCTCCTAGGATGTTTTTTTTTTCTTTTTTTCTTTTTGATTCAACAGAATCTTTCTTTAAATTTTAAATCTGGTTTCATTCAGTTGCATTCATTTCTTATTATTTCCAGCATTTATTTCAACAACGCAATTCTACAAAAATCTGTGAAAATAATGAAATGTCAGTTTTTTTGTTTGGTTGTTTTTGTTCACCCTGATGCAAAGACGATCTTAGTTCATGAGTTTTAGATTGCACAGTGGAGCCTCAGCCAAATGCATTCAAAGTTCTGAAGAATTGAAATAGTTTGCACTTAGAGGCACAACAATTGTAGTATTCCGTTTGCAAATTATTTTCACAATTTGCGCTTTGCAGATACTCTCAGATGTGATCCACGCTGGACCCATAATAGTTCTCTGAACTTCAGTTGAGAATTTGACATCTCCTTGCAGAGACATCAGTGAACCCAGGCGGATTGTCGCAGGAAGACTCGGTTCTGCTGTACACCCTCCCTCTGTCCCCGGACCCGAGCAGCCCCCTCACTCACCTGGGGACGCTGCTGGCCGCGCACGGCGCACCGAGGACCGGCGGATGGGGCAGGTAAGACGACAGACCAGCTGCTTCTCGACCTTCGCGGCCGGGAAAAAGTCACCAAACACACACGAAGTAGGGGGGAAGTCACGGTCTGTTGTAGTTTATCCCAAACCTTTCTCAGAAACCCCCCTCGGGCACCGTGTTGCGAGGAATGAGCGCGGGGACGTGAAAATGCGCTCAGGGTCTGCCCTCGGTTTTCCTCTCTGCTGGAATGAGGAGGTTGCGGGATGGCGTGGAGGTATGAGAATGTCATGAGGAGACCTGAGGGGAGGTGGAGACCCCACCCCTGCCACTGAACACAAAAGAGGAGAGTTTGGAGAAAGAGGGGAGAGAAGAGCTGGGGCGCGTCGTGGCGCACGAATCACTGTGGATGCTTTCCTTTTATTTTTCCCGTCCACATAAAAAACGCGTTAAATATCTTTTAAAATACCACTTATTCAACTCTAAATGCACTGTATTTATCCCAGATGGTTGACCAGCTTCAGTCAGTGATGATTACCAACCACATTTTGCATTTTTCATTCATAAAAAACATGCAAAATACATCTTTAACTTAAATAAGTCATTACTTTTTCCTCATAAAATTAGCAGAATTACTATTAAACACCAGTCTTTCCCACACTGGTCACAAACAGGGAGTTTCTCCTCCTGGTGAGAACCAAACTTTCCACTTTTATAGCCCCCACAGTGACAGCAGCCAACTCCTGGTTCGCCATCAGTAATTGTAGTCATCACGACTTTCAGTCACTTCTGTCAGAGCGACGTCTGGACCAGAAGATGTACTTTTGTGGAGGTGAAAGTGCATTCCTCTCCCTCTTATCCCCCTCGTACCTCAGCACAGTCACTGCTCCTGGTGTGAAATGCCAGAAGGTCTGAGCTCCTGACACACTGTCCTCTGACCTTTGAAGAGGGCAAGGTCTAATTTTGGCCGCTGTTGTCACCATGGTGACCGACTCTCTCACACACACAAGCATACAGCCATTCAAGTGTGACCATGAATATTTGTTAAAAAAGCTCATGAAACAAACAAGTCTGATCTGAATGTGAGGGGGAATCAGGTAAAGTAGATGAGATTCTGTACTCAATCTGTATTCCATTTTTTTAAATATTTGAATAGTAACCTAGAACATATTTGGATAATTAATATGTTAAACAAAACAAGAAAAGGACAAAACACTACGATGAAGAGTTGACTCCACATCAGGGTCATTGTGAAGGAGTAAAAGTCTCCAAATAAGAGCAAGATTTTGTGACTCTAAGATTTTAAACATTTTGGATCAAAGATGCACACTCATCACACATTTCACCTTTTCCACAACTGGACTATTTGTTTTTTGCACTTTATATGCTATTTTGCTTTTATTTCTGAGCTTTTAGCTGTGCTTTTATTGTCTGAGTGGAAGTGTGGTTGTTTTTTATGTTTTGATGAACTGCTGGACAGTTGAATTTCGCTTCGAGGATGAATACATTTCTATCTATCTATCTATCTATCTATGTTTCCTTTACTTTCTGATCAACACCTCCGTGATCCCTGAAACAGGTTTCCACAATCATAGTCATGACAGGTGCGTTCAGGTCAGGTGCTTCAGGAAGATAATGCACCGTGACAGTGTCCTGCTGAACTTTTGCATCGTCATCCAGAACTTTGATGATCCCAGTGGAAAAATGTCTGAAAGCTCCATCAAGTATACTTCCTTCAAGTTCACATCTGTTTATGTTCTCCTCTGGTATTTTTGAAGAGTTCCCTTAATTCTTACGTCAATTTGCTCTCCTGACCTCATGCTTTCAACATGACAACAAGGTGCAACCCCCCCACGGGGTTGCTTAGCAGACGTGGACACCTTTCTGTCAGAGCTTTATTAGCAGAGTCGAACATGAATCCTGGTTGTTAAGTTCTGATGAATTTACCCCCCCCCCCCCCCTCCCCGGTGATATATGGCCTTAAATGTTACCCCCTGCTGAGTTGCACCTTTTTTTTATTCTCTTAGAAACTCAGATTTGCATGCTGGAATTATAATTCAGTTATACATAAAGATCTTTTTCTCTCTTTTTTGCCATATGTGGCAGGGTGGAGGAGCAGCCACTCAGCTGATTGGGCACACCTGTGCCCAATCAGCCTCTCCACCCTGCCTGCCTTCATAAAGAGCAGCTGCACACCAGCAAGAGGTCTGCTGGGAGAGGTCTCTGCTGAAGGTCCTGCTGGTGCACGTGTGTCTGGGTGAAATAAAGGAGTTCCTGCACTAAACCCTGTGTCCGCTGTCCCCTGCAGACCATGCCCCCATCCTGCACCCTGCCACACCATAATTCAGATATTTTTGGTGTCTTTGTCATTTTCTCAGAGCAGAATTCCTTGGGGACAGTTTTCATATAGTGAGAGTTGGACTTTTTGTCCACTTAATGCAGAAAAACAATGAAAATGGCATTTAAAATATTGAGTTTTTGCTGATTTGGTTGATTATTCGAGTTGTCTCCTGACGAACTAACACGTGCTATAATCTGGTGTGTTTTCGTCAGCGAGTCTACAGTTATGCCCTCTCAGGCCTTCCTTGTTATCCCGCCTTCCTTCTCTCCCGCTTTCTTGTCGACAGCCCTTATTATGAGTAGCATTCCAGACTCCGGGCCCCGGGGTTGTAGCTCTGCGTCTGGCTCCTCATTACGTCGTTACAGCCCACAGAAAGCCCAGTTGGTGTGACAGCAACTATTGTTAGCAGAACTCCACGGGGCCACTCGCCACCTTCGGTCCGTCGCTCACCTGCTGTTCCACCAAACGTCTGAAACCTCATCACTTGTTACATGCATGAATGACAAAACGTACTTGTAGTCTGTCACTTTAGAAGTTTTATGAGCTCAGAACATCAGAGTAGTTGTGTTACAGTCTTTTTCTGGTAATTTTGTGTGCAGGAAAATTATTACTGGGATTGATTGATTTATGTTTGAATTCCTTATTTGTCAAAGGTTCACTCAGAATCAGCCGAGCACGTCTGTATAACGTTTAAACTGCAGATAATGAAAGAAAAATGTGAAACAATCCCAATACCAAAGCCACTTTGGCAGCAGGTGTCTCTTTTAACGTCTCATCAATGACTTTTTTATACTTCACATTTTTTGCTGAAATGTCCAAGATTCAATGGTGAGAAATATTAGTTTAAAGGATATTTCTCTTGAACTCTTTGTTAAATAAATGATGTTGTAACATAAAAATCAACATGAACGAAAAGTTCATTTAATTTCTCATGAAAATATTCTTTTTATTGTAGGAAAATTTCCATTTCAATTGACATGTGAGACCAAGTAGAAAAAGTGCCGTCGGGAGTTTCTTTAACTTTGCTTATGAGTGTTTTTATTGTTTTTATTTCTGTGCAGTGCGGACGTTTCCCTTCCCATACCCGTGTGACAACTTTGGAAACTCTTTTGTTTCTATGTTCCTGCTGTTAAGTGGATTATGAAGACACTTGGGGGTCTGAAGATGTTAGTTCAGTGTTCGGTTGAACCAAAGTACCGCCGGACTCGTCTCAGTTCTGTCAAACGTTTATTCATGTGTCAGTCAGTGTTAATGAAACAAGTTTATGATGCCAACTGTAAGGTTGTTTTAACAGCATCTGTTGCAAATGTTTGTGGCTATTCAGCACTCGTTTGACCAGGGAATGTCTTCTTCTTAATTCATGGGCTGAAAATTTTTAGAACTCTGGTATAAACTTTGTTGTAATGATAAGACCCAACGATTAAATAACATTATCATGAAAGAGGAACGGATTTAATTCCCTTAAGGCGACACTATGTAACTTTTCCACCTTAATATCATATTTCCAGAGTCATTGTGATGGTACATCAACTTCCAACAGGTTTAATGACACCTCTGTCATGGTCTGAGGGGTCTGTATCGCCTTCACTGGCACTATGTAACTTTGAGGAGCATGGTAGGAACCCTGCCACACTAAAAAACTACAAATCTTTACGGCTTTGACTGCTTTACGGCATACGTCACTTCCCCCTCCTTCCCGATTCGCATTCGAGACGAAAATGGGCGGGGCGTGGAGCGCAGAGCTCCGCAGAGCTGGTAACCCGTTGCTGCGTTGCTGCTGCAGCAGCTCCACATAACAGACGTGGGGAAAAGATCGCTAATGGTTTAACTTTTCACTGGTTTCCTGCTCGGAGGCAGAACCACGCAGGCCAAAGTATCTGAGATAACAGAGTAAAAGAGTGAAAGAGTCGTCGGCTCGCTTGGATCGCGGCTGTAACGACCAAACCTTCCACACAGCGGCGTAGGGTACGTGGCGACGCGCAACGTACGGTGCGTGTCGCCGCGTACCCTACACCGCAGGCTCTGCATCGATTTAACGCAGAACCATAAATCAGCCTTAAACCACAAACACTCACACAGACCGGGTCGGATCAAAACACAGGTTTTATTCCCCACTTTGCCAGCTAAACGCAGTTGCTGGCCAGCTCTCTGCGGTGCAATTAACCCCAATCTTCAGATACAACTAGTTTGTTGAGGAAGAAATATTAACTCTTATTTGTAGCTGCAGAGGAAAAAAATAATCTCACGAGGAAAACAAAAATATTGCTCACGCCTCGGAGCCTCTTCAACATAATATAGCAGTCAAAAAAAAAGAAAAGAGAAGTAAGAGGGATACAAAACATGTACTGTATGTTGTACTATTATACAATTTTATTGAAACACATGGCGAGTCAAACATTTACCAAAGCAGCTGCCAAACACTCCTAAACAAGGTAGCCGGAGACGGTGGTTCTGCAGAACTGCGGCAGTAAATCCTTTCTAAAGAGTGCAGCTCCGACGAGGAGCTCCATTCTTCAGTAGGGATTTCATATGGATCCAGACCGTTAATAATCATTATTTTCTCCATATACCGCTCCCTGGCTTCCTTGTTTAAGGTATCCCGGTAAATTCCAGTTCCTTTCCAGCAGTTTAACATCTTTTTTTTTGTGTTCCGTCTGTTCACTTGGTGAAACAGAAAAGTCTGTCCCGTCTTCATTCACTATCAAAACAAATGCACACGACAGGACAGGAGTTTTCCGGCAGTACGCGCTGGTGCTCATGGGAAACGTAGTGTTCTTCCTGGTAAAGCACTACCGCTTTTGTTCAAAAGATGCCGCCAAACTCAGAAAAGCTGAAAGTTACATTGTGCTGCTTTAATGCTGTGGTTAAGATTGTTGGGGCGTCTTTTCTTTTCAGAGGTTACATTAGACCTCCATCATGAGCTAAAAGAGAATAAAGAGATTTTTCCAAAAAGAAATCCAACATCCATTAGACCTGATTTGCTTAAATAAAGAATTGTGTTTGAAAAAATGACACTTATTTTAGTCCATGTCGATACACGGGATAGGGTGAGGAATATTTTCACTTTCATGAAAGTAGTATTTTTATTGATTTGTCCAAGTTTCTACATGAAACAGTTTTGTAAGAACTCGAGTGAAAAACTCTGAAGCTGCAAAACCACCCTGAAAGTAAAGACACTGGGTCTGATCACCATTAAAGTGGCAGGTTGATGGTTTCTGTCTCCAGCAATTTTCAAAACAAATTAATGCTCACACGTCTCATGTCAACGGATTATTGCAGCATCAAAGGTCATTTGAACAGAGGAATGAAGTTATCCAAGTCAGTCATTTTCGGCCGACAAACACTAGTAGCATTATTTAATGTCAGTTCTGTAGATGATGAGTATTTACATCTAGTTTTTGTTGTAATAGGAATAGACCCGATCCGGGGATCCAAGGCTGCCAGGTGCTGGGACAAACAAGAGAAGCTCACGCTGACCAGAGCATCGTGATCCTGCACGCCAAGGTCGCCCAGAAGTCCTACGGCAATGAGAAAAGGTCTGATGATGCCGAGTTATTTACACAAACAGTTAAATTAATTTTCTTTAAAAAAAACATTTTACATGACATAAGGAATTTAGTAATATTTTGGCCACTGAAAGGACAAATGAAATTTACTACAATAAAACTACATTTAATTGTTTAGTCTTTATAATGTACACACAAATAGAGACAAAGCTGTTTCTCTGTCCTCAAAGCAAGCGGGTCCTGGTGAAGCATCAACCAGGGACAACTACGCACTGCCATTCTGATTGATTTTTCCAAAACTTTCTCCCATTACTAACATAATTTCAAGAAAAGTAAACCAGCAATCATAAAAGAAAATAACAAGCTTTGATGTTGGGTACTGTAAACGGGAAACTTTATTAATTCAACCTTTGACATCAAATCAACCTTTATTTATTCAGCACAACAACCTAAGTTGACCGAAGGGCTTCACATAAATAACAAATAAAATATCAATACACAAGTCAATGGTTCCACCTAACCTGTCAAATGCCGCCAGGCTTCACCTGTCAATCACTTGGACCAACGATGGAGTCGTGGTTGAAGCATAGCAGCAATATTTTTATGTTTAATAAATCAGTTACTGATGGCACAGTGCTCTGTTGTAGGTCTTTTTTTTTACAACCAAAAGTGCTTTGCGCTGGTTAGGGGGTACTTGGCTGAAAAAATATTTCACAGGGGGTACATCCCTGAAAAAAGGTTGAGGACCACTGGGTAAAAAGAAAAAGAAAAAGTAAAAAGAAAAAAAACTAAAATTCATTAAAATAGAATAAAAATAAAATATGTAAACAAAACAAGATCAAACAGAGAAAAGTGACAGGGTGCTTTTATGTGCCAAAAGTCAGCCTAAACAAATACGTTTGAGCCTTACCATGCCACCTCATCTGCAGGTTCTTCTGCCCTCCTCCTTGTGTTTACATCAGCGGCCATGGATGGAGAGTCATGCAAGACCATTTGAAAGGTTTTTTAAAAATAATAAACACGTATTTATTTATAACCATCAGAATGTCCTTCTTGTCATGTTCCTTTTCTCTGGTTTTCGTTTTCTTCTCTTTCTTTCTGTGGTTATTCTCCAGCGGCCGGATATGGAGACTCTGTATATCGAGTGTATGGTTTCATGTGTCTGGACAGCTCCAGCCAGTCGCAGGCAGAGACTTTTAAACTCGTCTTCAATGAAGAGCCCAACTCCAAGGTGAGAAAGCTCTCATTTAATGCAATCTGCAAACTCCAAATATCTTTACTTGACAGTTTCGGTTCACAGGCTCTGTTTTCCATGAAGAGTCAAGCTACTGGAAGACAAAATTCCAATTAAAGTTTTTATATGAATTGTCCGTTGTCTGTTGATATTCACGTGTACATGTTACAGTGTAAAGTTCGGTTAATCACCCATCTTCACATCATGCAACCCTACGCCTCTGCAAAGTTTAAGCCCATTTAAAGCTTTAATCACATCCATAACTTTAAAAATGTCAAAGGTTTATCCCTCCCAAATAAAGGATGTCTTCTTCTAGCCCCCAGCCTTCTGTTCTGCAGGTCTCTGCTGGAGTTTAAATCCCGCATCGTAAAGAAGGTCTGTGCTGCAAGCTTCTGTGGAAACTGCAGTTGATGTTATAGAGCAATTACGTTTTATAGATGTTTACACGATGTGACTTAAATGAGAGTTAGGTCTGGATCCGGTTTATACTGGAATACAGTTGTTAACATACGAGACTGAATGACAGAGACACTAATTATCTTAGTTTTAATACACAGATTTTCACTACACAATAATCATCTGAATTATTCTAAAAAGCAGGTATCCAGAGTCCTGAAAACGTTGCTTCCTTTATCGCAGATCAATTCATCCACAGTCATGTCAGAAAAACCACATTGTTGCAAACAATTCATCTTTGTTGACATCTCACTTATGTACTCTGTGAGGAAAATGAAGCACAATATTACCACAGACATTCTTTCCAGAGAATGATTGCTGGACATGCATTTCAAGAAATTCAGTACTTTTGAAAGATGCAAACTGTTATTCAGCTTTAAAGCAACTCTGTTTAGCAATACCACCGCTGACCACATGGGGGCATAGAGCTCTGTCGTGTTGATAGAAGAAGGTCTGGCACTTGTAATACCTTTTTGTCCCACTAGAGGTGCACGTGTTTGTGTCTAGGGGTTGACACAGGACTTTCAGTACTCGTGCACTTGTGTTCTTCAGTACTTTTGATACGTCATCAGCTGCAGCCGAAGTTATGAAGTCCGCATCTCATCAAGTTCGATTCATTCCCAGATGTGTACTCAATCCGCCCATTTAACAAGGATGCATCCAGTGGAGACTTGAGATGGCAACGTATCCCAGAATGCATTTTGCACTGTGTATAAGAGAGAGAAGTAGATTTAAAGTTATAATTTCTTTTTTCTTGAACAGAATGTTATTTTAAGATGTTTTCATGTGAGAATATAGTTATCATAACTTCATATTTTCAGTACAGTTATAAAGATGGAGCCTATTTGAAAATGTTCTCAAACATTTTTGTATTGTGTACATTTTCGCTTCTATCAAACTTCATTTATAATCCAGCTGACATACAAAAGCGTAAAACCTGGCCTGTTAGCTGAGATGTGATGTCATCAAGGACACAAGAACACTGCTGTTCCAATTGCAGAGCAAAGACCGATATGTGTCCTGATGTTCTCCAACGTACAAACTACCCAAGTACAAAAGTTTAGACTCGGCGTACTTGGAATTAAGAATCTTGATATGCTGCCCCTGTGTGGTCAGAAGTGGTACTAGAGTGGCTTTAGTTCATTTCACTTCTTCTCGTGGTTCTTGGCAGACTGCATAAATAAATACATTAAAAAAAGTGTGTTTTATAACACTATCTGGACTGGCCAAGCCCATAGTAGCCTTAAGAGTCCAGAAAATGCAGTTTGCAGATCTGAGAGGGAATATCTATAATTTCTACTAATGAGGAATATCATTGAGCCTTTTATAAACAACAGATGTTCATGATGATGTCAAGATGAATAATTGTGTGTAAATACAAGTTATTGTAGGATGTAATCACTTTCCTGTTATCTGAAAAAAGATCTGAAATTTCATGAGAAGCTTAAAGGAAACTGGTCAGAACGTCCAAGAGCAACTCGGCAACGCCAAAGCTTCAAGTTCGCTGGAATTCTGCTGCACAAAGTTAAACCATCCGTCACACAGCTGAAAGATTGATGTTATTTGGCATTCCCAAAAGTGTCCCTTTGTTTGAACAGAGGTGGGAACACAAGGCCTTAAGATTATAGTAAAACTCTCTTCAGCATGTGTAGTGTGTGGTGAGGGAGGGTCAATAAAGCCTCACTTATACCACTGAAAAATCCACTTATACCACTGAATCTGGTATCCAGTATAGAAACCACAAGTCAGTTGATTTTATCCAAAGCAGCTTTCAAATGAGGAACACATGAGGTTCGTGTGGATTTTAATATCTTGCTAAAGGACACTTCGACATGTGAACTATTGGGCATCAAATCAAGTGGCCGTAAAACCAGAATTAGTCAGACTACTCAAACTGCAGCTTTGAAGTGGAGATTCAAGCAAATGCTTTCGACCATTTTGCCTTCTGTCCACCGATGACCTGTAGAAATACAGATTTGCTTTGAAAACTTTCTCGTCTTGGACAAATATCTTAACGACTATTACAAATAGGGTTCAGTGAAACTCAAGTGTTAAAGCTGGATGTCCATCTTGTGCTCGCTCACACACTGACTGTTTGTCTCTGCAGCAGATGTTCGCTTGTGCCAAGTCCTTGTTCATCTCCGATCAGGACAAGAGGAAGCATTTCTGTCTACTGCTGCGTCTCTTCTTGGGCAACAGGAGGGAAGTTGGCTCCTTCCAGAGCAGGATGATCAAAGTCATATCTAAACCCTCCCAGAAGAGGCAGTCTTTGAAGAACGCCGACTGTGAGTCACAGTTTATAATCCAGCAAGTCAATGTTTCTTTGTGCTCTTCAGGGGAGCAAAAAAAATGTGGTAAAAATAGACGAATAAAAAGCAGCTTGCAGGTTAGAGGACCCCTGAAGACCTTCAGCCCTCCGCTCAAGCTACGCAGTTTTCCCCTTCATTAAAGTTCAGTTAATTGTTGTATAATTAAATAATTTAAAGTTTAATTAAATGCACAAAAAAGATTATATTGCCACTTTTCAAGTTGTTATTACTAAGAAAATGTTTGGGTATAAAAAAGACAGATTTTATGGTACATTCTCTTTCATTACATATACAGTTCATAAGTTTTACATTTGTATGAAAAAAATGTTGTAAACTGTAGCTCTGGCAGCGTTTCTGTGATTTGGCCTTTAGACACCACCACAAGAGATCTGAGATAAAACGAACAAGATGTGCTCAGCATAGACTTTCAGCTTTATTATAATAGATTTCACAACAAACAGGCATTTATTTCCGATAATAAGGTCTGGAGAATTGACTGAATTAAATTGATTGACCAAGTGTGGTGTAATTCTTTATTACTTCAAGACATGAATATACGGTCTGGAGTTGATGCTGAGCTGCATTTGGCAGAAGCTGGAGCTACAAAGTCCACAGAGATCTCGATGCAAGTGAAGGAGGCTGAAAAAACAACATAAATATGTTAGACTGAGCAAAAACCTGAAGTGTGGACAAATCAGTACAGTATGTAGAGAGTTGGATTTCAGTATTTATGGACATTTGTGGTTATGGCTGTGATCTGCTCTTCCTGCAGACTTTTTAATGTCAATTCAGGTCAGTTTGACATACTTACCCAGTCAAACAAATAGGTTTGACTACATTTTAAATAGCGGTGTGTATCCGGTCTAGTGTCCCAGAAGAAAAGTCATAAGAAGCCACTTTATTTAAAAAAACAAAACATCCAATAATTCAGTAGTTCGTTTTGAATAAGCTCTTGCTGAGAGCAGAAATAATAAAAATATATATTGTTTTTAATCCTCGGCTTCCGCTGACTGAAAATTCCTTAACTAATCTTTTTTTACTTCAAAGTACCATGCTGTCAATATTATCAGCATTTCTATTTTGGGCAGCAACAACATAGAGATCAGTTTTTACCCCAGGTTTCCTGTACTTTCATTGTGCACCAAGACTGAAATTCATATCATGCAGCCCTGAGCAGACAGACGGACTGTAGCTTGGCCTTTAGTTGTCATGTAAACATTATTTACTGCATTATTTACTGTGCTTCACAATCTGCAACTGATGCATCAACCTCTGAAAACTGCAACACATTTCACTAAGACACATCACACATGTGTGTGATGTGTCTCTGCAACAGCTACACACATATACATACTGCACCCATCAATCTCGTCTTTCTATCACGCTTGTCCTTTCGTGTTTCACATCTGTGATTTTGGTCCTCTCTGTCAGAATATGGAGCTCAAATGTTAATAAAATATGTTTGATCAGACTGTCGCAGAGGACTGGACACACACACTGTCACACACACTTGCACACTAAGAAAACTAACATCCGCCGCAAGATGGCATATATATTTCATGGATAAAGGTTTTTACCAAATTGTGGTTCTAACAACTGAACAAACAAAACACTCTCACACTCAGAAAGCTGTGATTAATTGTGTCTTTATGGTGTGTGTCCGTGTACTTCCAGTGTGTATCTCCTCCTGCTCCAGAGTGGCTTTGTTCAACCGTTTGCGCTCTCAGACTGTCAGCACTCGTTACCTCTCGGTGGACAGAGGAGCTTTCATCGCCAGCGCCAGACACTGGACTGCCTTCACCATCACCATCGGTAAATGTGTGTGAGTGTGTGTCACAGCCTGTAAGTTCATGCTGAAATGCATTCAAACTGTTGCGTACACACATCGATATACAGTTTCCTTTGGATCCTGGAAAAGTCATAAGATGGTCAGACTATGACTTGAGAGTGACCTTAAAGAAATCAACATTTTTCTAGAGGCATCTGTGAATCATGAGATGGACCCCAGCTTCATCATCCTTTAATAAAGGAAACGTTCTCAGAAAGTCAGTATGTGTAAAAGTCAATGAAAGGTTACTTTAAATGTCAAGAGGGATCGTTGTTCATTTATTCATTCATTCATTCATCTCGATAATCAAACTGTTTCAAAATGAAAACCATACATTTACGCTGTGGGAACGACTTTTTCTTCCCATCTTTTTAAAGCGGAGTCACCTTCAGGTCAGAGTCCGTATCAAAGACGCTGAAACAAGGATGAAGTGTGGCCGTCAGCGGCGGTGAACTTCCAAGTATCCAGAAATCTCCTCTCACAGGCTGGCCACCCCGCATTAATAAAGTCCCTGTTCACTGGCGTTTTTCCTCACGTGTGTCTGGAGAAGCTCATCTAAAGATCTGTGAGGTTATTCATGTGGCTCAGTGCGCGGCGTGCACAGACCTCCCAGCATCAAAACCTCAGTCATCCATCCATCGTCCCTCCATCCCCTGGACCATCACCACAGCACTCTTTCTGTCCGCTCCACTTTCTTCGCTTGTCGGTAGAAAAGTTAACCATTTTAGGAAAAACTGCTTTCACTGCGAACATCAAACATTCACTAACAGTTGAGGGTGTTTCAGTGAAAGAGTGTTGATTAATTAGAGTATTCATGTGCCAATATTTGTGTGGTCTAGTGGACGACCAGCGTGCTGAGCAAGGAGGCTTTGTGATGAACGAAAGCTTCATCTGTTACGGCTTTGTGGTCCAGCTAGTCTGTACGGAGTCGGGAGTCGCCCTTCCACCCATGGTAACACACACACACACACACACACACACACACACACACACACACACACACACACACACACACACACACACACACACACACACCAGTTACGTTCTCTTTGAAACGTACTGCATGAGTTGAGATTTTCAAGATCTTTTCCAAAGCCTCCTCCGACAAAAACATGAGATGGAGGAAGATTGTTCAGGGATTACAGCGGTTTCCATAGAAATGAATGGACTGACTGACGCATTACATAAGTGCACAAAAACAGGTAAAATGGGGGACTTGTTTAGACCAGGGGTTCCCAACCTTTTTTGTGCCAAGGACCAGCAGAAGTATGAACAAAAAGCTCGTGGACCGGTTGACAATTTATGTCAATTTTAATAAACATTTTAGAAAAAAACAATGCATTTTAAATAGGGCTGCAACTAACGACTATTTTAATAGTCAACTAGTCATCGATTAGTCGATTAATCGGATAATTAGTAATTTTTTCTTAAATTTAGTATGAGGTTGCTTTAATTATGTGGCAAATGATAATAAACACGAGAAAGATGGGTACTTCAATGAAAAATAGATATTTTATTCAATTTTGCTGCTGTTCATACAAAAAGTAAATAAAAGACAATTAGATCACTTTTCCTTTATATTGTTAATCATACGTAAGATGTTGACTAGATGCAGAATGAGCTCCGACTCTTTAAGTGACTGATGTTTTGCTAGTGTTAGTGTAAGTTAAAGTCTTTGTAGCCTTTTATAAAAACAGTTCAACAGAGTTTGAAAACATTTATGTTACCACAAACAACCCCAAAGGAGCTCAGCTTCATTTAGCATCAGTAGTAGTCGTAAGTTTCAGCATGTGAGCTTTGGAAAGTGAGAGAGTGCTCATGTAATATTGTCACAGCATTTAGTTTGAAACACAACTCTAGCTCATGTGGCTCACATGTGATGCTGAGCACTCCCCAAAACGTCTGCTGCTTTTGCAAGTGAACAGGTGCTTTCATACGGCGATGGATCGGCCTGTTTCTCGCTGTCTTTTGACCAGACCCAGCTGAAAAAGTGTGATGCTTGGCGAAGAGCAGGCGGCTTGTGCTGACTGCACGTCATTTCTGATGATGCCTCTGAGATGACATTTGAAGCAGAAGGTCCTGCTGCTTGACTTATATATATGTATATATTTGTACAGCTGAGGCGTAAATCTGCTGAGTTTGTTTTCCCGCTAAGACCATGCGGCGATGAGACGATTACCTCCAACATTTGTTTTAGTTCAGGGACCAAGGGGGGAGTGCAGGTACAGAACATAAAGTTCTGCTGGAAGTCAGACTTAAACGTCAAAACAAATCTTTAATATCCTGCGTTCCAGGGGAGTCTGGGTTGCTTTTATGTGTTTTAATACCCACATAAGAGTTTAAGACTTGCAGAAACCAGACCTGAAACGCTTAATAAACTCCATGAGTCGAAAGATCACGTGACTGCGTTTGTACAATTTTTTTAAAACCTCACTATTGAACTTTTGTGCTCTTTATTAGCTTGATTTGGACTCTTTGACGGCACATTTATAAGGTTAATCATCAAGCACTTTCCTCTTTACATAAAGGTTCAGGTTTCAGGGTTTGTTTAGTCTCTTTTGCATATGTTTCCTTTAAGAAAGGCAGATGCAGCTCTCCATAGACGTGTTACATTGTTTGTATGGAGTTTGGGGATTGCATTACATTATCCTTTTTTTTAGCTTTTAACTTTTGTCTGAAACAACTTAAAAAAGAGGAACACATTCAACCTAAAAAGAGACTTTGAGAAAGCCAAAAAAGTGAAAAGAAGTGAAAAAAGAAAGTTATAAAGTCAGAGGAGAAAAACACAATCAATAATTCAGATAGAGAATAAAGTGAAGTGCAGAGGAGAGTGAGTGCTATTCTTCAGCGTGTTATCTTCAGAACCATAAGAGAGCAAAGTCCATTTAACTTAAAGTTAGCTGTTTATATTCATGTCCGTTGTTCAGGAGAAACTTCATAAGACGTTTGTTCCTTTGTGTCCCTGCAGGTGATTCAGAAGGTCAACAAGCAGCACGCTATCTTAGACGTGGATGAACCCGTTTCTCAGCTCCACAAATGTGCTTTCCGGTTCAGAGACAGTCCCAGCACTTACCTGTGCCTGTCCAATGACGCCATCATCCAGTACCAGGTCAAACAGCCTCGCTCTCCGCCTCTTTCATCCCACTTCCTAAGCTTACGCTTTCCATCTCTGTTTCACGTCTCCACCTGTTCCTGCTCATTGACACTCATCACACCATCTTCTACCTGAACGTCCTTCCTCTGGTCCATCCTTCAAACATCCGTCCTCCCCTTCAGGCGCCGGCCAGCGTCAAGGACCCCAGCAGAGTGGTGCTGAACGATGGATCCTGCTGGACCATCATCGGTGTGGAAGCAGTTGAATTCACCTTTAACCAGGGTCTGTCCTGCATTCAGACACCAGTCAGTCCTTTTCCCATCATCACTGGTCTGGAGGTGAGTTTGCCGAGAAGAATTGGGATTTCCTCAGTTGCACATTCGTACTAAACTGTTGATTTGATTTAGTTAGGATATTGTTTTTTGATTATGTCTAATCCATTTAAGTCCTATGGGTCGCTGGTCTTGTTGCAGGTGACTGGGGGAGGACACGTTGCCATGATTGAGATCTACGGAGAAAACTTCGGTCCTCACCTGAAAGTCTGGTTTGGTAACATCGAGACTGAAACTATGTTCAAGTGAGTTCTGCCTGAGCAACTTTTAGGTTTGAAAGAATCGTGAGACCTTGAGAAATAGCTATTGGTATCATGAAACAAAATGTGTTTCATTTTGGTTGTGTAAAATTAACCTTTGTAGTTGGAGAAGGTTTATAAAGCCCAAAACATCAGAGAGATAACGTTCGGTTTAGGACCTGCTAGAATGAATTTTCCTGACCTCTTTTTAAGCATTCAACTATAAAAAAACAAATAATTTGAGATGAGTCTGCAGTGGAAACATGAACACCAACACCGTTCACCCATCAAACATCTGGGGCAAGATGAATCAAACCGTCTCCATGATCAAAAACCTGCCTGATGCGTGATTTAATAACTGATAAACATTTGTGTCCTGGGATTAAAAATCTCAATTTGCTTCATGTTCAACACCATAACATTTTTAATTGTAAACTTTAGATGAGGAACAATTTCTTATGATTGAAAGTGTTCAAAATGTTATGATTTTAATGTACCTGACCTTCTTAAAGGCCCTTTTTTTTAGAGGCACCAGCTGCAAAGCTTGTAACCAAACCAAACCTCACTGATCAAAATGATATTTTGTTGGTGCTTGTGCTGGAATGTCAATGATGATCATCCTGCTGGAACTTAGTGGATGTTTTGGAACCAAGCGTCTGGTTTTCAGACAACGATCATTCATACGAGTGAACTACATTTATGTTTCAGGAAAATAAACACTAGATGCACAAAAACACTTGGACTAAAAGCAGTGCTGGAAGCAAACATTAAACCAGCCATGACATGAAAACACATGAAATACAATTTCAACTGATGCCACAGAATACAGTTGTAGAAATGATACTTTCATTCATCGTTTTTGCTTAATCTCACGAAATGTTGCTTTCTTTGGTTTTAGTCTTTTTTTGCAAAGATGAGAAAAAAAACTAAACCCAGTGCAACATGGATCCAGGGTCATAAATCTATACTATTCATAATATATAAGGGTGTATAAAAGACTCTGGTCTGTACTCGTCTACTTGTGTGTAATATTGGATGTTATAGGGATTTGTACCTGAGCACTTTTATACAATGTGGTGTGTCGATGGCGGGTGTTACATATCATATTTGTCTTTGTGTGCCAGTCTCCGACATCTTTTGTTACATTTTGTTTGTTAACAAAAGATGTTAACATTATCTTCTTAAATGAGGGAATCGGGGATGAAAAAATAATTTCAGCCTCAACTGACAGTAACATGGTATCGTATCGTATCGTACTGTACATCATCTCATCTCCTCTCCTCTCCTCTCCTCCCCTCATCACATCTCATTGCATCAGATACATGACATAAACTGACATTAGAAAAAATAACTCATGATGTGATGATATTAGATAAGACACAGTGATATTACGTAAAAAGACAAGTGAAGGTGCATCATGTAAATTTAATACCCCGGCTTTCACCTGAAGACAGCTGGAATGAGCCCCAGCGGACCCTTGTGAACCTGAATCAGAAGAAGTGGGAACAGATGATGGATAGATGGATGGATAGATGATGAAAAAAAAAGACTAATGGTAAAATAGTCAATTGTTAAAAAAGATTTATGCAAGGAAAATTATGTACAGATGGCTGTGTGATATAGAAACATGAATACTTAAAAGCCTGAAATGTTTGTATATTTTTTCTAACTAAAATGTAAGAGAAGATTTTTCTGGAAGAAAAAGGTTTATAACATTTGGTTAACATTATGAATAGGTTTATTGTCCAAAATTGCAATCTTTCCCTGATCTGACCATGAATTTCTGGGGCCTGGACCTTACCAAATAATGAAGAAAAACAAATTAAAGTAGTCGGAAACAATGTTCCCACAGCAGACACAAGCCCCCGTCTTTATTTGAGTCAAATGTCCCTCTGTTTTATAACATTGTAACTCGTAGCTGCAAGCACTCGGCCTATTTTCTCTTTTAGAAGTGTACATGTCTCATTTGTGTCATTTGACTTATATGACAGAGTGGCAACACATTTCCTGTCCTAGTAGCCAAAAAGCAATAGTCACAATTGTTAGCCCTCATTTGTTCAGGAAAAAAATAAAGGATGAACAGTTTTCAACACAACGTTGAAGAGAAGTATTCGTAATGTGAGACCTGTAGTCACAAACTTTGAAAGACTAAGAACTGGAGCAGCGAAGCGTAGAGGGATTTAGTGTAGATCACAGTCAAACATCAGAAACTCAGCAGCTTGGCTCCCGGGTAAACAGTCCTCCCTCTTAATCCTGCGTGGGAGCCCATAAGTCAGGAAAGTCAGAAAAAATCTGAGATTCATGCACCCACTCACAGAATCTCCTGTCATACCTCCCAGACCAAAGCTCGTGACGTCAGAACCCACCTCAGATCCCACACCTAAAGTGCTGAGGCATCTTAAGTCAGGGGACACTTCACAACGAAATCCTGCAAATATTCCTCAGCAGGGTGGAAGGAAAACTGTTTGAATAACTCCACAAAGTGTTGTTTGTACAAGAAGTTGCAGCCAATAACGACACAATCCCTCCCAGCCAATAAATGACAAATTTAAGTTTGAATAGAAGAGTCTGCTACTTTTATAAATGCTGCTAAGCAGTTTTATGATCTCATTATTTGCTGTGCCTTTACCGTTTTATTCTTTTACTTAAAGCATCGCTTCAAAATGTAGATTAGATTCTAGTCTATAATCAATCTACATACAATTTCCTGCAGTGACAAACCGAGAAAAACAAAAGAAAAAAGTTATGGAGGTGTCTTAGTCCACACCCACATTAGTTCATTTTCTTTCACATTCCTGTTTGACACATCGCTAGAAGAGATCTCTCCTCACAACACACCACATCACATGGCCATCCAGACCTAACGGGTACAGGAGTGAAAATGCTCTGTATTTCTCTCACACATGTCGGCGGTTGCAGTTTTATTGAACAAAGACTCACATACAATCACATACAAAAGATAACCAAGGCAGCAGCACTTACTAGATATCCCGTCTCCACATTGTTGTTTGTGCTCTTTAACTGAAGTTTATCTGTGTGTTATCTAGCACAATTCAACACAAGGTAATTCAAAGTGCTTTACATCAACATTAAAAGCGGCAACACACAATTAAACCGTAAATAACAAATAAAACAAAATAAAATGATTATAAAAGAGGTAAAATAATAAAAGCACAAGATGCTAAAAAGTAAGCGTAGTTAATCTTTAATGTCTAATCAACACTTAAAACTGTGTCATAAACAAACTGAAAGGAGGATTAAAACCTTTCCAATGCAGATGCCAGGTCAAACCGATTCAAATGTCAAAAATCGATTTCATTCCGATTCTTAAGATTCAGAATCGATTATCACGATTCGATTCAATTCAATCCGATATCAATTTGGGTTACTATTATTAAAAAATGTTTTTGAGCTGTAACCTGAATTACATCACTGTGTAGCTATGCAACATATAAATACTAGTATTAAACTTGACCATGTTCATTGTTTGATAGTTTCAAACCAGATGCATGGATTTAATGATGTAACTACTGGGATTAAAGTTCACCTGGCGAAAATATGATTATTAAAAAAAACTATCTTTAGACATACAAATTGATTTTAAGGAATTAAAATGAGAATCGATTTAGAATCGGAGAATCGACCTTTTAGACCGAACCTCCCAAAAATGATTTAAATCTAATGGTGAACTCCGGAGAGATTCTCCTGTTATGAAAGCAAACAGAACCAAACCAAACCTAACCCGGACTGAATCACGTAGCTGCCAACTGAACAGCATCACATATTCTCACTTTCATGTCCTTGTCGTTTTCTTCTCAGGTCCCCAAAGTCTTTGCTCTGCGTCGTTCCGGATGTTTCTACATTCAGCAATGGCTGGCGCAGTCTGCGACGCAAAATCAGCGTTCCTCTGTCCCTCATCCGAACGGACGGCCTGATTTACCGCACTTCCTTCAGTTTCACCTACACCCCCGAGCTCCACCTGCCTCTGACTGACGGAGGAGCTGCAAGGGGAGGGAAGGGAGATGGTGGGGAGGGTGGAGGTCAAGAGGACGAAGAGGACATCCTTCTAGAGACGATTCATCAGGAATTCACCAGAGCTAATTTTCACCTCTTTGTGCAGAGTTAACCACAGTCGGAGTAGTGGATCCCCCCGGACGAATGTCGGTATATCACTAACGGGGAGCGTGAATGAGTTTGGACAAACTGGTCTTTTTTTATCAAACATTAACGGTCAAAGGATTGACTCATCTGATGTTAAAGCCTGTCTATGTAGCAATACCACTTCTTTTTTTTTTTTTTTCCATCCCCGATTTTTTCCCATTTTATCACCCAGTGCTCCTACCTAAGTCAGTCCTGGGCATTGCCATCCTCTACCAACCCAGGGAGGCCCCACACTGAGCTCAGGTCTCCTCCTTAACCTGAGGAGTGAGCAGGTCGCTTCTTTTCACCAGACAGGGTGGGGCTTCTCCGACCGGACGTAACGCGTGGAAGGATCACGTTATTCCGGCCGGATCCTCCCCCACCCCATCTGGCCAGAGGGGGCAGTATAGCCCAGGACTGCTGCATGTATTTGTGAGGGTAGCTCACATTAGCTACCAAGGGAACACGGGGGGAACATTCAAACTTCACTTCAGCGCCCACAGCATCCCCGGCGGGAATTGAACCCAAAACCTTCTTGCTGTGAGACGGCTGCACTACCAGCTGTGCCACCTTGCCCCTCTGGCAATACCACTTCTGACCACATGGTGGCACACAGATCAGCGCTAATGAGTGGGGAAAGTCCGGCATTTCTTGTAATACTACAACTTTTTTGTTGTGTTATGCTGCCCCCATGAGGACAGAGGTGGTACTGCTTCATGAGTGGCTTTAACCTCCCAAACTCAACACGTCTTTCATTTCATGAGTTTTTGTTATTTCGTAAAATAACAGGATACTGTCGCAGATCTTTTCTCAACATAAGATGAAGAACTTCTTATATATAAAATATAAAATATAAGTGAAGCTGCACTTTTTCCCTCCTTACTTTTCTTTCTGTCCTCTGCTCCAACTTTCTTTTCCACCCCCAGTTGTTGCATGTTATGCAAAAAGCAATATTAGAAATAATTATAATAATATGAACAATAATATAGTAATAGTTTGAACTGAAAATGTCAAAAATCCAAGGCCAAGGCCAAAATACCTGTGAAAAAACTGTGCAAAATATTCCTTTTCAAACATGTTTTTAGAGTTTTGTTCATAGCGGCCGCTATTATTGGGCCAGACATGCTCCGCCCTCCTCTTTCATGAGACAAACCTCTTTTGAAAAGAGTCTTACAGTTTTGTGCGCTCCACTTCTGAGGTTCAGCAAACATGACGGTAAATTGGATGGCTTTGGTGGCCTCAAACGCCTGAACAGTTTATTCTCAATACAGAAAGTTTTTGTTGTTGTTTTTTCCTATGTTTCCTGTAAGAGAAGACCCTATCTGTTGCCACTTTAATGCGATATTTACCTTTTCCCAGTTGATTAAGTTAATTAATCATGTAAGAGCATCACTGGTTACAAAGCCCTATCTTCGCAAGTTTAACACATTCAAGCTGACATGATGAATGGTTTAAATGTTTTTTCCTGTTGTCTTTATGACCTTTTGTTTGTGTTTTGTTTTATTAATATTCTGGGTTTCCATCATTAAAACTCTGTTAATGAGGGTTGGCATCTGTCCACCCTCCATCACAATGCGGAGTTTGTGGTGTTTTCTGCTTCTAAGATGCTTTGGGAAAACACATTCATATTATTTGAAAAAAAAAAAAGTATTCTTAGTTAAAGTTTAATGTTAAAGTTTAAGTTTAGAAGTTTGGGAGAAAGAAGCGGAGTCAGTGCCGTCCTAACATAGTTACTAAGCGAAGGCCTTAATAGTGGAGGAAACTATAGTTTAAATATATATTTATGCTAATTTATAATGGAAATGAATGCGTTGATTAATATCAGACAATAGAAAGATTTCATTTTTTGAGTCAGTCAACAAGGTTTTAATGCGTGATATTTGTAAATGTAAGTAAATTATTTAGTTGCATGTAGCTGTGACAGGTTCACCACTTCTGAGACTTTCTGCTAATTACCAACGTGTGCATGTGTCACATGCATTTCTTGATTGAAGTTGGCTCTAATTAGAACAATTACAGCTGAGTTCAACCTGCAAATCTATAAACTGTACAAAGATGCCGACTCGTCTTCGCTGCAGGACAGGCGCGAGCTTGTGTGCGTGTCTGACGGTGAACAAACACGGGGACTGACTGAGTCCTGTGGCCATCAGAGACGCCGTTTCCTGCCAGCACAATGTGGTCAGTGTCTCTGCAAGTGCTGGAGAATGTTTTTTCCTCTGAAAGATGGACATACAATCTGACTAGAGAAGGCTTATGTTTGAGAGACAACTCTCAGTTTAATATTCTGTAAAAAGCAGGAGTGCGATTCATATCCGGGTGAAGGTCGTGTGTGAATGAGACTTTGTTACTCAGCTGTGAAAGTAATTAACTATGTGGGTATTTTATCAATGAAACAACACTCTGAACTCCCAGAGGATCTGAGAAGGTTTTCTATTCCTCTTTCATCAGATTTTCATCTAATTATAATAAACCAAACCAAATTATAATGAATAATAAAGTCATAAAAGCATATGTTTAATAATTAAATTGGCTTCTCAATTTCTATGAAATGATTATTCAAGCAGCCATCAGTGAAAGATGAGCAGGAAAAATAACGATTACATTCTTTATTTGTTCTGGGACGACACATTTGTTTGGTTTTAAGATACAGAAATTGGCCAAACGGACACAAGCGGTGATCCAAACACTCTTTTTTCATCAAAACTTTGAGAGGAAGCTGGAGAACTTAAGATAAACTTCACATGAAACACCTCAGCCGGGATTCAGACCCAGAACCTTCTTGCTCCACTACATGCTGGTGACCCGTATGTTGAGATGGACTCCAGTTACACATTTCCCTGAAAAATGAAAAGCTGTCAGGGCAAGCTTGTGTGGATGAGCCAATAAAATATAGCTTTTAAATGCCATAAAGTATCAGTGAACATTATGGAAAACAATCTATAAATTGGAGTTGTAAGAATTACTTTTTTTTTCCCTCTTCACCCAGTCAGGATTTGGTGAGAGTCTATATCAAAACCATCCATCCATCCATCCATCCATCCATCCATCCATCCATCCATCCATCCATCCATCCAACACTCTGTGTACATGCATCCATCCATCCATCTGTCCATTTAGCTGTCTGTCCATCCATTCATCTGTCTCTTCATCCATTCATTTATCAGTGTGTCTACTGGACTCTATCCCAGATGTCACTGGTCAAACGTTGGTGTACACCCCAGACAGGTTGCCAGGCCATGAGCCTCATAAACACTTCCTCCAGAAATCATTTTAGAGTCAACAATCAGCCAAACAAGCATTTTAGCACTGAGGTAAAGTCCAACTTTTACGGTGGCCGACAAGGGCCAAACGCACTGCAACGGCCTAATGCGTCTCAGTTCAGGAAAACGGCTTCAAGTACAGAAACGATTCAAATTCACAAACTCAAAATGAGGTACAAAAAGAGGAACGTGGTGCAAATGAAAAAACGGGCTGCAAAAAACAAAGACAAATGTAGCATCATCAAACGCAGCACTACAACCGTAAGTGCTCCAAACCTGCAGGGGGCGCTCTCAGCGTAACAGCTCAATGGACAGACACATGGGATGTAGAGAGAGACAGAGAGAAAGAAACATCTTGTAATGTACAGCGTTCACAGTGATATAAACATTGTATAATAATGTAAATATAGTCAGATAAAAATCACATTACCGTTCCCGCTGTATTTTTAAACCATGGATGTAAACACTGTGGTTCAGTCAGCTGTTCGGTCTCTCTTTTTGCAGATCTGCACAAACCCAGCAGTGTCATCCATCACCTGAGCCGTAAATCCGTCGACTGCCTCCGCTCTTTAGCCAAGTCACATCTGAGTTCCAGACAATGTGTTTGTTACAGCACAGCACTGCTCTGTTGATGGTATGAATAAGATAATATATCAGTGTGCACCATTATTAGTATTCTGTCTAAGAGCTGCCAGTCACTTTAACAAATGATATAAAGCTGACATAGAAACTGTATAATTTCTTGTCCTGTTCATGAATGACTCCTGCTCCACTGCTGCTGAAAAGCTGCACTGGTGGAGCATTTGGATGAACATTGTTTAACAAAAATATCACGGCATTGTGTGTTTTTGTGGGATTTCTTTGTCTGTTGTGAGCTAGAGGACCTTAAACAGTAACTAAAGGACTTGCATGGAGGTTTTATCCGAGGTAGGGCATGAACCCAGCTTAGAGGGGATTAAGTTTTGGTGTCGATCCAGGAATTTATTTGTTCAGCTTTGAAGCAGGCATGCAGTCTCAGACTATTCTCACTCGATTTGACGTTCAGTATCAGTTTAATCTGTTTTTATTGCCCACTTTACCCGAGGAAATTCCTACAGTAGTCCACGCTGCCGGTCATTACACAAATCAGCTGCAAACTTTGCTTAATATGGTTTGTTTTAGGAAAATGTAGAAAGAAGCGTTGCTCTCTGAATACTCAATAAAACCTTTGTTTCTAAATCACAATTCCTGCAGAAGCTTCCACTGCAAGTTTCCCAAACTGCATTAGCTCTGTTGCAAATATCAAACAAAAAAAAATTCTCGAGAAAACAACATATTTGTGTTGTCTTTAATGTTCCTAACAACCAGTGATCGGCTGCGGCACCGCAGCCATGCGGATCAATGACAGAAGTACTTTGGATCATTTTTCTTTGTCCCTTTAAGCTCTCATTCTTACCGTGTTAATCCAGTTAATTTAAGTATCATGTAGCAGCAAAACTCAAACACCAACAAAGCTGATTTCTCTTGATTCTTTCATTTGATCTTTGGAAGTCAGGAGTAATCAAGTTTGTGGTGTAAAGAGCAACCAGAAAAGCTCTTTGTTCCAGCTAACCGAAGCAGGACAAAGTCCCGCAAGCGCGACGGACCTCCCACCAGGCTTTATTGCTCTATAGTAAACCCAAACTTCCCTTTTTCATGCCGTGCATACTTCTCATGCTTACTGCAACATGGCTGCTTCTCAGCAGGTCTTAATTCACGACGACTGCTTTCATCTGATTACTGTGCGACTGTAAGACACAGACCAGGTCCCGGGACCAAGACCAGGTTTTATTCTTTGTGTGTGTTTTGTGATGGTCTCGGTGACATGTGTGAGCAGCAGGCCGTGGTCGGCGTGTTGACCGGCGGTCCTGTTCACAGCCGGATCTGGGGGGTCCGGACGCACGTGGAAGGCTCTGCATGAGTCGCTTCGCTCTTCTCGTATTCAATTATGTCTCTACTTTTGACTCCAGTGCTGCAAAAACACAATTTTAAGGAAGTAAAAAAGCCTTGTTTCAAGAAAACTAGTCTTACTTTTTGCTGACTATTTTGACAGTTTTAAGAATTCTAGTCAAGACCATTTTGCACAGATATTTTTGCTTAATATAAGACAATTTTCTTATCAGTAGGAATATCAGGCTTATTTCTAGAGGGGCCGTTGCTGCATTGTGACCTCAGATCTGACTTTTCAGCTCCATAAGCAACGCTAAATGTCCTGCACAGATACCAGCTACAACTTCAGGCAACTGGAACCACAACTGATATTGATCCATTATTTACTTGTATGACTTGTATGCATCAACCAGGGACATCCCATCGCCAAGTGTTGCCACAATGCTCTTGGTTCAGGGTGTAGTCTCTGGGCGGGCTTGACATGATGATGTAAACAGTGTAGATGGCTGCGGCTGAGGATTAATAGATATTTAAACCGTTTTTTCAGCATCAACAATTAAAGATTCAGTATTTTTCTTTGAAAACTGTACAGAAGACAGCACTCAAACTATTCCTTTGCAAGGTAGGTGTGTTTACAGTTTTGCTGCCAGGCTGCTGCAAAAGTTTAATTTCCTCTTCCACACATTTCACTCTGCCGTTGACTTGCTTTTTTCCCTCTGAATGCGTCACCTTTGCTCGTTGCTCTGATTGGCCATAGCGCTAACCAACTGCATGCAAAGGTAGTTTGATAAGCAACCGTTGGATGAGGCTGCTAAATGGATGGTTTTTCTCTGGATGTGGGTCTGATCTGTCAGGCTACTTGTGTAAATGTTCAGTTATGAAAACAGATGAAGCAGAACTCAAGTGTGGTATCATTTCACAGCAGTAGGATCTGGTCAGAGTTTCAACTGACTTGAATGACAGCCGTGACTGCACATGTCAGTTTCTGGATAAAGATTGCTATTTATGAACAATGACACTAACTTATTACTTTAGTAGTTTTAGATGTGGAGAAGGACGTTGATGGATTGTACTTTTGGCTTAAGAAGTGAATAAACTGAATTCATTTATTTACTGTTAATACATTTGTGAAGTCTGCCGTAGCTTATAATCTCTCTTTTATTTTTCCTTGATATTTTTGGTTTATTACCTCTGCTTTTATTCAATGAGAACCAGGAATCAGTGTGAAACCTCGGCCTCTGGAGCCGTAAGGGGGTAAAAACTAAAAGGCTGCCAGAAACCTTCTTGTAGGTTTCAAGTCATCGTCAGATCAAAAACAACCTGCCAGCATGTTCTAATGATACTCCTCCCCCAGCGATCCAAATAAACAAAGAAAAATACAAATAAAAACATGTATTTCCCTCCGGTTGTCAACAGCAACACACCTCTGAAATGAATATTCATCACCTGTGATTAGAGACACATAAATCAACCTCCTCAAACACACATAATAAAAGAAACAGCAATTATACTTTCAAATGACAGAACTTCGCAGGATAAAAATTAGCTGATCAAAAATGTCCGATCCGGCCCGGCCCGGCCCGGCCCGGCTTGAGGCCGCGCTGGGAGGCCTCCGTCTTTCCTTTACACTCACGTGTTGATACTCTGACAGGAACAAAAAGGCATGTGTCTTTCCTCCTGTGCTCTTCCTCCCTTTTCTTCCTCATCATTAGCAAGACAAACATGTGTGAGAGAAAGGAGGAAGGAGTCGGGCAGAAAAAACACAAGACCACGGCGTCTCTGGACTCCTAATCTCCATCATGTGGGAGAAACTTCAAACTAAGAGATTCACGTGGCCAAAACACAGACGGCCGCCACGATTTCCCTCCGAGCTGCTGAATAAGAAGCCCCATGAAAGAGCCCTTTCTCGGGTCACCATCCATAGGAAGACGTCTGAACCTTTAACCTTCTCCACTCACTTACGTGAAGAAAAGAGACGGATGATTAGAAATCCTTCTGTTTGAATGGAGGCTTTCTTAAATACTTAAAAATGGTAAAGACCAGCTCTCATCACAAAATAACAGCAATTAATCTGTTTTAATCATATTCAATAAAACAGAAGCTGGACAAAAGTCTGTTTATGTGTTATGTAATGTTCTTTAGACATATATGAAGAGACTAAAACTGTTAAGTTTCAAGTTTTTCAGTGGTTGTGAATGGAAAAGAAAAGAGTGTCCCGAGCCTGCACAGAGTCGCCACGATGCCAAACCTGCAACTGCAGCAAAAACTGGGTTTTAGGGAATTAATGTAAGTTCCCCCACACATGAGTTAAATGTTCTTACAGAGAATTTGGAACATTAATAAAAAAGAAACGAAACAGCTTCACGTTAGCTAATTTATTGGAGGAATGTTTGTCATGTCTGACTTCATCTTTTACTTGAGCTCATTGATGCTGTAAAAAAAACCTTTTTTAATTGCTTTTTTTCTGAAATCGACCAACTTGACCTTAAAAGGTTAAATGAGTTTTGTGTCAGGATATCATCATAGTGAGGCTGACATCTGAAACAATATAGATAGTTGTCCTCAAAGCAGAATACAGTCATGTGGTAAAACCGCATAGTTTTACACATCAGGTCATAATATTGATTCTAGTAACAGGTTCACTCTCACCATAACTGATCGATTTTATCTTCTGTGTAGAATTTGGATCCATCATTGCATCCCGTTAAACCTTTCTGGATGCTAGTTTTAAGAGCCCTCGTTTAACCTCTGTTTACCATTCTCAAAGCTGGTACAGAGGTGTTACAGGGTTAGGCCCAATCTGGACCTGTAAGTTTCACACAGAACAACAACGCAGAAAAACGACAGTACAGAGGTGAAGCTGCTTGTGACTGGAGCAAGAGTCGGTGTGAGACAGACGACAGTTACAGCGCCATCGCTTCCTGGTGACAACAAGGACCACGGCACTGAACCGTCTGACTTTAGACGGGTGTAGCTCATCTTTTCTGACCATTAATGTGTCCAAAACCAAAGACATAGTAATACATTTTAGGTGGAATCAATGGTTCATATTCCCTGTGATCATTGGTGATCAAGTAGAACAAGTTATAAAACACTACGTCACGATATGTAACAAAAAAAAAGAAATGAAGATGTTTTCTCTTTTTTGATTGAATCAGTGCTAGCCTGCTCTGTTGTGATGGTTTGGGCTTCTTACTTTCAAAAATAAGGAAAATGCTGAATCATATGATGAAAAAATCTGGCAAAACTGTGAGGCCACCTTCAAACCTCCTAACAAATTTATGTAATATCCATCCTTCGAAGCAGAGCCTGACAACCCTGCAGGACTCCAGTCAGCTTCTGTTCAGGAGTTTTTTTAAGGTATCATTGCTGCCTAATACTGTTATTATCCTTTAGTGTATTCGCACTTCATCGCGCTTTATGTCGGGGCCTGACCCTTGAACTTTCTCGCCTGATGCTGCCTCCACTTGGTCAGAATTGGCATCACTGCAAAGTGTATCTTTAAGACAAATGTAGGTGAACAGCTCAAGCCCAGGGCGAGTATGAAGGTGTGAGGGTAAATACAGGGTTAAACGTCCAGAAAGCGAGGTTCCAGAAAAGACTTGAGTCCTCACATGAAAGCACGTGTGCATCCGTACGAGTCGGTACAGAAGCGGTACAGAAGCGGTATTGTAGAGGGGGCTCGGATCGTCTACCTGCAGCCTCAGCTCTCATATCCTTCACAGTGTGGCCGAGGGGCCGAGGGGCCGAGGGGCCCCTCTGGCTTCTCTTTGTATATTACAGCGGGATAAAGGAGCCCACTGTCCGGCCCTGCTTTGCTTTCCTACCGTCCTATTCCTGCATATCATCACCTCAACATCACTGTTATGGACAGGCAGAAAATACTTTTAAAAGAGACAAAAAAATGAGGACTTTGAGGAGAAAGAAAAAGCAGTGATACCAGTGAAGAAGCAGTCTGTGCATGAAGACAGAGAAACTAAACGATGACATGGGGTTGAAACTCGGGATGGATCAAAAGTAATATCCAGTGAGCGAAACAGACAAGTGAAGGAAACAGAAAAAACTCGTTGGCATGTTTGGATGCGTCTCCGTGGAGACGGTATCAGTGGGTATCAGGGAAGAGGACGGAGCTCCTCAGTGGGCATCCCCTGTTGCTCGCAGGTGCTCAGCAGCAGGTGGTGACAGGAGATGTCTGTCAGGAATCCTGTCGGAGAAATTGGACGAATACGAGCAGAATGCTAATTGTTTGAGACGAACCGAGCATGGGAAGTATGGGAGGAATGCTAATGATGTTTAATAGAGATTATAGCAGGTGGGTGTGTTGGTCACATCCTGGAACAAAGCAGGATTCACGGGCAGACGATGGGGAGGCCACGTTTGCTCACTGAGCGGACTGGGGCGCTTTCGAACCACCTGTCTTGTCTAGGAAATGCTTCTGTGACTGACAGGTGATCAAATCCAGCTGAAAGCTGCTGGCTCGCTTTGCTCCTGCAGGTGTTGCAGCAGAAACGAGCTCTTAACTCTTTGTTCAAAGCTGTTCACGTACAGTTAAAGTTAAAGTTTTCACAAGACTCATAACATACAGGAATAATCTCTGTGAGCTATGGGTTAAACGTACTTAAGAGCTGGTGGTACGCATCACAGAAAGCAGCAGATAACAGCCGAGCTAAGACCCAGACTGCCAAGCTGCTTCTGTCGCGGCTGAAAAGCAGCTGAAGATCTCAGTTTCGATAACATGCGGAAATCCCTGCTGGTCAGGAAGAAGGAGAATGAGGAGATCAAGAAGGCGTCAGGAAAGAAGAGCTGGTACAGATGTGGGGAGTGAAATCCCAAATCGTCCCCAAGGAAGTCAGAGTTGAGATCCCCAAACTGGGAAAGGGGCTCCGGATGATTTCAGGTACAACACGAGAAGTCTGAGTGCAGAAGAGCTGGAGCGGAGGATTTTCAAGATTTCATGGTCTGCATGTTTTTGAAGTTTATATAGCCTTTTTATCAATCGTGCTCATAAAGAAAGAGACCAGATTTGTTGCGCAACATGATCTGCTTCTGATCATGTAACTTATTGTCTTCCCTTTGAGGAAGCTCAGGGCTAAAATAATCATTTAGTTCATGTCTGTAGTGTTGCATTATATTAATGAGTGGAATTTTGCTAGCTCCTTTCAATTCTGGGGATCTAAAACATAAAGATTTTAGGGTCCAGGATCTAAAAAAAAAAAGCCAGCTTTAAACTGCCAAATGGATGCCTGTGATTGTATCAGGTCATTTTATAAAACACCATGGTAACCATGGTTACAGCAGGTTTTGCTTTGTCTGTGCTTTGACTTGCCCTCAAGTAAAATTTGACCTCTTCCAGAGTTAAAGTCACCCTATGTAGTAACGCCATCTCTGAGCACAAAAGGAGATCCTCCAGTGGGACAAAGTGGTATTACAAGACGTGTCTCCGGTCCTTAACACAGTATTGTCAGTGTCAACACAGCAGCTGTGTCCGCCCCCATCGGGTCAGAAACGCTACTCGCTCAAACGTACCACCTTTTTAGGTTCAAAATTTCTCCTTTTGATATGTCTGCTGTGGAATCAGGAGCAAGTGAGAGAATCAGCGGTTTATATCACATGCATGGGTTTAAATCAACCTTTAAGACTTGGAATAAGTCTTTTTTTTTTGTGGATGGTTACAGCAAACAGGCAGTGTGTGTTGTCGTAGCTCTTTTCCTGACAGTTTCTGGGTCAGTCTGTGCATTCGACGTGCAAACAATCCCCCAGTCTGCTCCTGACAAGAGCAAATACAGATGTTCATTCCTGCTGTTCACTTCCACATGGAGAAATATGTGTGTTTGTTGTCTCAGTTACATAATGAATGAGTTTATTTTACTTTTAGAAAGGTTCCAATCATTTAGCCAGGGTTTGAGTGTGTTTGTCCAAAAACTGCATCAAAGCATGTATTGTTTCATCCACGCATCACAAAACGTAACTGTGCAGTCATCTGAACAAAAAAGGCCGAACTCTTTCACATATAGAGTTTTACATTGCAGATTATTATTTACAAAAACAAAAGGCAAAATGTTGAAAGAGACTTTTGAAAACTATCCACGATTGAAGAGCTTGTAGCTGCAACAGTTTGCTTTCGTGTACAAAGTTATCAGTCTCAGATTACAGAGATATTTGAGCCTGTTCTTCACTGTGCTGCGTCGGTTCATCGAGGGTTACGGGCATGTCGTTTGTGCGTGGCTTTCTTAAAGTCCCACTACTGTATTTCAGTCAGGTTGACGTCTGGAATTTGGCTCCATCATCTTGACTCCTGCAGTGGGCTCTTATCAACTCTGATGATCATTCGCTCTGTTGGATGTTGGGGACACAATGTTATGATTGTCAGTTATAGGGTATTGTTAGATGAGGGTTACTGTTGCTTTGTTTCATGTTAGCTTTATTGACTTGTGGTAAAAATGCATCAGAAGGCATGAGATGTTTGGTTTTCACAAATGTGGTGATGGGCAACAAAAAGAAAAAGTCTGAATTTGGTGTAATTAATGCTGCTGTGTTCTTTTTGCAGAGAAAACACTTTCTCCTGCACACAAGTCATATTTATTAAGTCTATGTTGTAAACTTGATCTGATCTTTCTTAGATCCTTTCTGAGTGACTGTTGTGAATGATTTCCACTCTTGCACAGCAAGAAGCACCGTATGAGAGTTAGGGTCAAATGAGAAACACACTGTAAAGTTCTCTGGAGAAGCTAAAGACAGATAGCAGAAAGCAGATATTCTGTATTTGCATTTGCTGAGTGATGGACTCCAAATATGTTTGGAAATGGGCTTGAAACTCTTCCCAAACTTACCGAGCAGGAACTGTTTCATCTCTGGGATCCCTGCTGATGTCTTTCCTCCCGATCATTACACAAACAGGATTGTTCCAGACCAGCAAACTGCCAAAACCTCAGCTAGCATGAAGTTCTACAGAAACGTACTTGTAAACACTCATGTTGCAGGAGCATAACTTCCCTCCAAGCTCATAAAACAAGTTCTCACGAAGTAAACGGACATAATTTGAGGGGGAACGTCGGTGAGGGTTAAGAAAAGGTTAGACGTGTGTGTCTTTTGAAGAGATTAACGCCCGATTCTGTCTGTATTAGTGCTCTTCACCTGGTGATCCAGGACACGTGCGCTTACTGCGCAAAGCATATCCGTGTGTGCGTTAATGCATCTGGGTGACTGTGCAAATATGAGGAAGCTGCCTCGTTTACCCAGACAGGCCGGGGTCATGGGTAGAGCGAAACTGTGAGCTGGAAGAATTTACGAGCCTCTGCAGACATGAAACGCCTCGAATCGTGGTGTGAACAGCGTTTTACGAGCTCACAGTAAATTGCAGTCTTCATCGTTCAATTGTAAAACAAGCCTCGAACGGCAGAGACCCCGGCGATCGCCTGGGTGTGGAAATACCCACGGACGTGTGTTACCGAAACACACCACTTGATCAGCAGCTTGGTTGATGGCGAGAGGGAGTGCTGTGGTGTTGGTCGGACAGATGTGTGGAGGAAACGCTGCTCAGACTCAGGAATTCTTCTTAAATCTTTATAATCCAGCTAAACTGCGGTTTAAACACCCAACACGCTAATGTGCTAAAAAACCTACCGCGGTTTTGTGTTTTTACTCTGCACGCTCATCGAAGCGCTTCCTCCCGGCAGCAGTGAGTGTACGGTATCATCTGGTGAGCAGATGTTTGAGAGGATCGTGTTTTTATCTCACCGGCATGGATGAAGCTACTATCTGACACCTTCTCTTCTGGGCAGGTTTTCATCTGTAAATCAGGATGACCGCTGAACCAATAGTTGTCTTCATGTCCGAATGAGTGTTGAGATGGGATAAAAATTATAAACTAGGATTGACTTTAATTCTGATTGCTTTTTCTTATGAAGTGGCATATGATGAAAAGTATTTGATTGAACTGGAATAATTGGAGTATATTGTCCTTAATTGGACTAAACTAGACTTGTCTGCCATGTAAAACTCCTAGTTGTGAATAAAACAAGTCAAGTCTTTCACCAGTAATGAAAACATTGTTGCTCATTCAGAGTTCTTCCATCCTCTTTTTAAACTGCTTAACAGAGACAGACGGGATTCTCTGTGAGCAGGCGAGTGTTTGTTTATAGGCCGTTGACCTCCAGTGGATCTCTCCGACCCCCACGTCCACCAGTCCACCTCTGAACACGACCACACGGGACCTCTGGGACGACACCTGCATCACACGGCATAAAAACTGCATAAAAACACAAATCCACCTATTCTGCATGATCAGTTAAAAAAAAGTAATGAAAAACTAGATATGCTCACAATCGAAGGGTTGAAAAATAACGTTCCAACTTTAAAGGTGACCTATTATGAAAAACATGTTTTTTCTTGCTTTAACATATATAAAGTGGTCTCCCCTCAGCCTGCCAACTCAGAGAAGGAGGAAAGCAACCAGATTCTGCAGTGTCTGTACAGCCGCCCGGATGATCCATCCAGTGTGATGTGGCTTCTACGAGCCGTTCAGATTCTGCTCCCTTTCGTTACATAACGACGGGAGCGAAGCGTGAAACCACGCCCACAACTAACTCCGCCGGCCGGAGCTTCCGCCATTTTTTCGTAGCGGTGTACCGCGTCATTGAGTCAGCACAGAGCCTCATTATCATAGCCCCGCCCACTCAAAATCCCTCATAGAGAATGAGGTTAGAGAATGGGAAGACAAAGACATGGCTCAGAGGCTGAATTTCTAATTTATTTAGCAAAAACAATCAAAAGCTTGTTTTTAAGACATTCAAGGCCTGTTTAAAATAGGTATTAGATGCCATAATAAAACCCTTTAAGGAAAAAGAAAACCTGTGAAGAGTGGAAGTAAAAAAAAAAAACGGATTGAAGCCCCTCGATGCTCGATACATGAAATAATACAGAAAATTATATTATTTTAAAGTATTTATTTTAAATTAAGATTAAAACCTCTCTCAATTCTGTCTTTAACAGCTTTCTAATTAATATTCTTTGTATCTCTATGAACACATTGGACCATTTTATTTATTTATTTATTTAAATTGCATGAATTAATTTTTTCATGAGATACACAAAAGTCCTAATATCGTTCTATGAAGCACATTTGACCTTAAAATATAATAAGAGGAGTTTCTCCATGGAAACGCACCTTATGCCGAGCGAACCAGCGAGCTGCTCTCTGAGCCGTATAACTGATGAGGGTCTTGGTAAAATGATGGGTAATGAACACCCGCTAAACTGCAGGTAACGCACATATGACTGCCTTCTAAATGAAACTGAACAAACAAGGTTTATGTAGAGTTATTCATGACTATGGCGGGCTGAGGGAGGAGCTGCTTTTGTGGTGAATGCTGGGTCAATATGAGGCGAAGAGATGTGGGATTTCATATCAACAATACAAACAGACGTGTGGAGCTGCTTGTGCGTGTGAGCAGCACTGAGTCTGAAAGTGAACTTATTTCCTGCCAGGAAGCATTTTTCCCCCAGGAATACTGCCCAGGAAGACTGAGGACACACACACACACACACACACCATCACACACACACACCATCACACACCTTTCATGCAAGTGAACGAGTGAGAAGTCTAACGTGTCCCTTGGTCTCCTCCTCGTTCTCTCTCTCTCTCTCTCTAGAGCAACACAGCAGTTCACGGATCTTAAACACACACTCGTCTGTCTCATTTGTACAGCCTGGTCCTTGTGTCATCCAACCGGCATCTCGATGTTGGATCTGCCGCCAGAACTAGATCTGTACCAGGGACTTAACGTTAACGTCGCCATCTGAGGCACTCGGCGTCCAAGCTCAGAGACGTGGTCGTCACCGTCATCACCTCACCCCGTCTCCACGATGGTCCGGGTCGCGGTCGCTGGTGGTCCCACATGGGGCTCGTACAGATTCATGATAACATCTTACATTTATACAATTATCCATGAAAGGATTCCAGGTCTGAGTGTGGAAAGGTTTGAATCCAGCCTACGACATTCTACTTTGCAGTCAACAGCATTGGATCAAGTTGGGTATCAGTTCTAGTGGTTCTTCTAGGCTTTGATATCTGGAGTCACGACCTGCATTATCTTCTTTTTCCCTTTTTGTGTACTACTTTTGTTTTTCTTTTATCAATCCACAAAGGAAAAGATTATCTTTTTAAATAATCAGACAGAAAGCAGAGCATTTGCATCGGCCTTCGTGTTGAACACAGAATATCATTGTTTGAAAAGCGATGAAGGACTATTTTATTTTTTTACAAGATGAGATGAATGACTGATGGAGACAGGACTGGCGTTGGACAGCAGAGGAGGAGCTGGAGTCCAGGATGGTTTGGATGAAAGGAGAAGAGGAGGAGGTGGTGCTGAGCAGAGGGGGAGGACTGGGAGAGGACTGCCAGGAGGCGCTTGTGTGGAGGGTACAACCTGCACCGGTTTATTACTGCGGTCCCAGCTGAGTCTGACGGCAGATATTCACCACTGCTGCTCTTTATCTCCTATTATCAACTGAACTGATTTACTGCTGAACAAGCCGAGGTTTTAAACTGGTGGTGACGTCTAATTTCATAAATCACATGACCCAAAATGAACTCTGTATCCGTACGTAAATGTCTCCGCGCTGATGAGGCCCAGCACATAGACGTCATACGACAGTTAGATCGTCTCAGAGTAAATGAATCCCTCACCGCAGTGATGTCGCTAAGAAGCTGCTTCAGACAATGACTTCCTCGGGATAATGAAACGTTTTATTACAGCCTGAATATTAAAAACAGTGGTTGTTGGAGCGTTGCCGGCTGAGACACTTGGAGAAATGACGACACGGAGGTTAACGAGGCCTTGAATCACGACCTTGAAAGCTGACAATATTTCCTGAAGTTTAAATGAAACGTTGTGTAAATACCCCAGAGATACAATACAACAGTTTTCTTTTTACCCAAGTTTTACAGATCCGTTCTATGCAGACAGTTTTAGGTGAAGTTGGACTTTCCTCTATCTACATCTAAGATACAGAGAAATGCAGATAAAAGAGGGGAATCTGGATAGATTTACTGATCTGGATCTGTGATGACACCGCATCTCCTACTAATCACAGAAAAATTATGTTATTATAAAAGATATCCTTTTTAAATGAAGACTGGATCACAATGACAATATTTCAGGATAATAATCCTTCAAACCACGAGGATGATTGTAATAAAACAGTAGGAGTGTCCATGTTTACATGTTCTGAAACTCTTGGACAAAAAGTCCTTTCAACCGAGATAAAATTGAATAAATCCCTGAAACTTTGTACTTAATCATGACATATCTGTCCTTTTCTTCATGTTCGCTCCGTCAAGACTTTAAATTCATCAGTTTTCTGCCAGTAAGTTTGTCCCTCATCAGGAAGTTGTTTTTCTGTGAGAGGAGATGATTTCTGAATCCAGCCCAGCTTTTTTCTTTTTGCACTAAAGTTGGTTCCAGTTAGTATTACTCGATGTAAACTAAATACCAACAAAAGTCTTGCTTTCATATCTTTCCTTTTTTCTACTATGAGATCCTACCATCTGATATTTCTTTAAATGTTAAAGTTGCACGGATGGTTAAATGCCTGGCGCTGCTACTGTGTCAATAACACTGAGTGCAGGTCATTAAGTTCAGATTTTTGAGGGACTTTAGTGAACAGTTGGTCCTAGCTCTGAGAGTCCGAGGTGGTCTGTGTGCTGGCTGGTGCCAGACAAAACCAGGCTGTATTTGTAAATGGATTCAAATATTTAAACTCGCCAGGGTGGGCCAGATTTATCAGACGGCAGCATACACTTCTAACGAGCAAAATGCCACTTGTGAGATGCTCCTAAAAAGCTCGAACAGAAGGAAAACTGGACTTTACTTTGTTGTTTCACCTCATTTAAAAGTCACTTTCAGTTTTAATTGACTGGTGAGGAGTCAGAACTTCAGGAACCTTCAGGAATCAGGATGACTTTCCCCAACCGCCCCTGCAACACATAAAACACCCGTCTCTGCCCTCTTGAACTCTGAGTCATGAGTTCACAGATGCAGAAGATTTCTATTAAACACTCATTTGTCTGTGAAAACCCACTCAACTGGCTCCCTGCTGGACTTTTAGTCCACATGAGCGCCCTGATGCAGCGCTACCTGACTGGACTAAAGGGCCAAATAAACTTGTGTGACCGAGCTAAAAGGCCAGGAGTTCAGAGGTTTTACTGTCCGGACATGTGTGAGCATGTGAGAGTGCACATGTTTACACTCTTTTTTATGTTTTCCTGCCTTCTGATCTCCATCAGCTCTTAATTACAAGTCTTTTATTGCAAACAGTTAAACATCTGCACAGTGGCGACTTGTTTGTGTCTTAAAACGGATCATTTCTATTCCAGCGTTGATATTTTCATGAAACTGCAGATGGTGCCCGTTTTCCTTAATTGGTGGGGAAATTTAAATTCATGTTATGAATTCATAAAGTTTCTTTCAGTCAAGTTTCTTCATCACCTTTATTCTCAGTGATTTGGCGCCCTCTGCTGTTTACAGATAAACACTAATTTATGACGTCAAATCTCAACGAAAAACCTCACAACGACATTAAATCGAGTGGTTTAACTTTTACACAAACGTTTATTGAAAGCTTTTTTATCCTGATGCTTTATTTTAAATATAATGATACAGTAGTTCTCCTGTATATCTAATAATTACTTTCTGGGAAATAAAAAGAAAAATGGACCTTTAACCTACAGTAATACCCTGTACAATTGAATTAACATCTCTAGAACAAAAATATGGAGGACGATATCTTTCATAATCATAAACAAACAAACACTAATTTCAATCCACTTCTATCCTTAAATCTAGGAACATTAAAGTTAGCCACAGTAGATAAAATGTAAATCGATAGACACTTACACTAAATAAAACTACTGTTTGTCATCATCTGGTGGGTGTTTTTCGTTTCTTACTCAGTGACGGTTCAGGGGCCTGTACTACGAAGCGGGATTTGGGGTTAGCGAGGTAACTTCAGGTTTAACCCTGGGTTTTCAGGACTACGACGGTGGTTCACTTCTTACCGGGGTACATCGCCATGGTAACTTATGATGAACAGCTAACCTGCTCCGGAGCAGGTTATGTTCGAGATACAGATCGCCGGGTATAAAAGCACCGCCCACTGACCAATCAGCTCTCTTGGAAAATGGCATGCCCTTTCGAAGAGAATCCAGTGGAGCTCGCTGCGCGGATCGTGAGAGGATCCCTCCGATCTTCTTCTTGTCATTTTTTTTCCTGTTTGCTGCAAGTAATGTCAATGCTATTTCATTGTGCTTTTGTATACTGATATCATCCTAAAACAGAGAGTGATAGAAACACTAAAGCCTTGTACTTGTTGTACTTCTAAGATATGAAAGTGAGCCTACTTACCGCTTTGAATTATGTTTTTATATTTATTTTTTATTTGCTCCCATGTGCGTTTCACTCCGCTGGGGTTGCAGCTGAAGGAATGAGGCTACAATTGTCATACACGCCATACGAATACATCTAAGCAACACATGCATTTAACAGAATAGACAACTGTAATTATAGTCAGATCTACTTATCCCCTATGAACTTACGCATTTATACAGTCAGCGATCTTTTGCCAGCTGTCTTTCCTGCATTTTGCAGCTGCAACTGTGTTGCTTTTTGCCTGTATTATATGCCTATACTCATCATATTTCCGTAAAATTATTGTTTGCTCTTCGCTACTGAAATAAGCGGCTCTGACAGCGGACTTCTCCATGCTTGCAATTGGTCATGCGCTGAAAACACCGCCCCTTTTATGTGCACGCGCTCATATCCAGATTGGAGAAACCTGGGTCGATATACCGAGTTGATAACCACCGTCGTGTGACCGCTTAGCGTGATTGCAATTGTCCGGGTTAGTGAATCTGGATATGGAAAAGATATCCTGGGTATGTTGAACTTGCTTCGTAGTACAGGCCCCAGGTCCACTGAAATAAAAACATAGATAGTAAACAGATGCTGTTGTTACAAAAAAACAAAAAAAGCTTTGTTGTGTCTTTAACCTTTTGTTTTGTGGTAATGCAGTTGTTTATTTCATGCACTTGCTTTAGGTGAGATGAGCCAGTATTTCAAATTTTATCTGTTAGCAGGTTTATAGAATAGAATAGCCTTTATTGTCGCTGAGCTGGCGTCCCAGCACAGTGAAATTGAACCAGTACAAGCCAAGCTTCCAACTTCTCCAAGGTCTTATCCAACGTTAAAGTCTGAGTGTTGGTCGCCGTGCTTATCCCCTCAGCAACGTCGGGCAGCTTAGAAAGGGCCAGAACAGCTTTCGACGACTTATGCGTTTGTCGATATAGCCTACCAGGAATCCACCAACTCCAAACAGCAGAAATCCTGTTATCATTAGTCCAATTATGAAGGCATCTTCAACGTCCTCGTCGGACATGATCGACAGACACAAAATCCTCCAATCCTCCAATAGGAGTCCATCATGTGTCCGGCGAAAAATGTCCCGTCGGGGCAGGAGGGCTGCCTTGTCTCCTGCAAATTTGGTCAATTGTGCTGAGAGACCAGGTAACCAATTCCATGATTGTAGAGTTTCGGAGGAGTGAAAAGAGAGGCTCTGAAAAGACAAGACAGGACAAAAAGCAGCAGCAGGGCAGATAGGGAGGAGAGGAGCAGAAAAACCGTCCGCCTTCGCCGAGAGCCGGAAGAAGTCACACATTTTTTTTTATTCACTAGTTTTGGCTTGTTAAACTAAAATGGAAAAAGAAATAAATATAGAGAATTTAAATTAAGTGATTTTTTTAAGTGAAATATAATGCAAGGAAATCCAGACGTGAACACGTTTAGTTGAATTGAAAAACACACTGGAAAGAGTTACCTGAAAGTTTGCTGCTGTGAAATTAAATTGTTGTGATTGTTCTTGTGTCTGCTGTAATTTCATTGTGTGTGGGGAGGGGAGCGCCGGAGAGTAATCTCGCCTGGGGCATTAAATTAGGTAGAGTACTTCATGTAAAGTTACCCTTTTTGGGTCTGTTCTCCCCCACGACACAAGAAAACTCAACATATTTGCAACATATTTGATATATTTAGTAAAAACCTTTGAGAAAGAAAAAAACTTTTATAAACTTTTGAAAACAAATTGTTTCTGTGCTAATCTGTAATTATCTGAACTATAGAATGTATAAACATACACAGAGAAGGTTGTGGAAGAATGGAAATCTGAGTTTAGACTGCAGACAAACAAATGTTTTATAAGTGAACTCAAGATAACAAATAAATATGTATTTTCTTTGAAAAACCGGTGGTATAATTAGTCATTTGTTCATGTCATTATCTATTAATACATATTTACAACTATACCCTCCGCTGTATGACTTGAGTCATTTGATTTGATCATGCCAGCGTGACAGTGGGACGTAGAGGGTTAATGTCGGTCTGAATGAAGTCAGAACAAACATCAAAGGGGAGTATTTTATAACCTGCTACTCTAAAGGTGTCTGTGAGTTAATGGTAAAGTCCTGGATGAGTCACCATTGATTAAATATTCACCACATTTCCTTATTTGATTTGCTTGTTTGGAAGCTGTAACTCAGTATAAAACAGTATGAATTTGTGGTTTTAGTCTTTTAGCTTCTCTGATTTAAAGTCACCTGGAGGATTAATTTCTATCTCACCTCGTCATCTTCATCTTCGTCTGTCACAACGTCCAACAGCTGAACCTCTTTAGAGACTTTAAAAATGTGTTTGGTCTCTCTTTTCTCTGTGGTTTGATCTCAGGTACCTTGTTCTGATACGTGAACTTTATCTGCCTCATAACATCTTAAATTACAGCAGTTTGATTCTCTAAACAAGACAGCTTCACACTAAAACTGATGTAAAGCAACTTGTGAGTGTGCAGGATCTGTAGGTCAAAGTTCACGTTCATGCTGCTCTCAGGCTGAAGAACGAGAAAAACTGGAGATTAAAATGTCGTTTATATCTATAGCGGAACGACAGGTTCCGGCAAGATGGCCAGATAAGTTTTTGGATAAACAACAGCAGAAAAGACATGAATGAGTGAAAGTGGAGTTGTAGCCGGGAGGACAAGTTCTGTTCAAATAAAAGTATGATTTTTCTAAAACTCCAGAACCAGAAAAACAGGACGCACTGAACACTGCAATAAAACTTTAATACTACTAACAAACTCAGTCTAAGTGATGATCACAGTAGTAAAAAGCACTTCCTCTTACTCAAACTTCCCAGTTATAGATGCAAATCTTCACCTGAACGGATTATTTTCCTGTTTGTTGCATCATCAGAGGAACTCTTCACCCACAAAACTTCATCTGAATAATAAGAGATAAACTGAGATTCAGAATGAAACAGCTTTAAAAAGATTATTTTTGCAGTTTCTCTGTAAGTGAATCATGTCTTGTGTCACACAAATAAGGTAGAGTACTTCATGTAAAGTTACCCTTTTTTTTTGTATTAATAGATAATGACATGAACAAATGACTAATTATACCACTGGTTTTTCAAAGAAATACATATTTATTTGTTATCTTGAGTTCACTTAGTAAACATTTGTTTGCCTGCAGTCTCAACTCAGATTTCCATTCTTCAACAACCATCTCTGTGTATGTTTATACATTCTATAGTTCAGATAATTACAGATTAGCACAGAAACAACTTGTTTTCAAAAGTTTATAAAAGTTTTTTTCTTTCTCAAAGGTTTTTACTAAATATATCAAATATGTTGCAAATATGTTGAGTTTTCTTGTGTCGTGGGGGAGAACAGACGCAAAAGGGTAACTTAACTCATGTCTTGTGTCCTTCCACACATTTCTACAACGACTGTACAGTGAAAGACCAGTTTCCAGCGTGAAAGTAAGTTGATTATGAGACCACATCCCATCCATGATGCTGTCTTTCATTTATCCTGACAGCTCAGGTAGCTGATTCTGAGAGCTAATAACATTTATTTTCTCAAGTTAGCACCAGACTTGTGAAGATTTAAAAGTTAAGCTGATTTATTTAATGCATTTTTAACATATTTTTATGTAAATCACTTTGAATTGTCTTGTACATGAAATGTGCTGTACAAATAAACTTGCCTTGCTCATCTCTGCAAGTGTTTGCAACTCTTAAGGTCCAGGTTATGAGGAATGAGCAGGTTAGAAGTTTAAACTCACAGATTAGTGACAGGTGCCTAGGATGAATCCTAACAAGACACCTGAGTCACCTGAACTGGAAATCCTGACTTTATAGAGACAAAACACCTGCAAAAGAGAGAGAGATATATAAAAAAGGAACTGACATTTTATAACTCACAATGAAAAGAGAAATCACGACTTTATAAACTTGCAAGAGAAAAAACCCTTTGAAATCACAACATAGCCTAGATAGGGAACTATTTGAGGTATGATTTAAATATCTCACAGAGAAGTCAGTTTTCTAATTTGGCTACAAGCATGGGCGTCAGCAGCTTTTGTAATGTGGGGGGGACACTTTTTTGGGGGGGGTCTGGGGGTCCCCCCCCAGAAAATTTTGAAAATAGTAGATTCAATTTCCCGCATTCTGCATTTTACACCCAAAATAATCTCCCTCTCTCTTTGTTTTTCCTTGGAGCTACTATTATGTTTTTATTTAATTCATAGAGGACTGACACTGACAACTTTTTTGGCACTTTTTAGGCACTTTATTAAATGAGGATTAATAATGTCATGCAACAAAAAATCTCTTGAAAAAAAAGTAATGAGGAAATACAAATATATAATATATCAGTGGCGGCTGGTGACTGAAAAAATTGGGAAGGTTGGGAGGAAAACCAACCCACGGCGTCATGTTATTTTATATTAGTTGACTACTTATCCCTATTTTCTTATATAAAAAAAAAGTAAAAGAATGGCTTACAAGATTTCTTAACAACAACATCATTTTATTCAATCCTGTTGTTTCCAGATGAACCATACAGGCCTACTACAGTATTATCAAGGATGTGAGGTGTAACAAGAAGCAGGCCAGGGTTCAACACCTGTGAAGGCACCCAGTACGTCACAATGGGAATTTTACACAACACCCTCTGATTTAAAAAGAAAAAACTAGTTTTCTTGGGACAAAATAAAATCCCAGAATGCTTTTAGTCGTCATACAGCGAGAAATATATATTTTACTTTCATAATATTCACTCAGTGAATGTACATAATCACTTTTTTGCACGTTTTTTGCAACCTCGCCAGAATAAAGGCTGATTTCTGTCTGCTGCCGGCTCCGGAGCTGATTTATGGTTCCGCGTTACACCAACGCAGAACCTACGGCGTAAGCTACGCGGCGACGCGCACGTACGCCGTACCCCCCGCCGTAGGCTCTGCGTCGATATATATATATAAGCTGGCTGTGTTTGACCATGGAACAACGCAATTTTGCTGTTTGGCCACTCAAGGTAAAACTTGGTAACTTACTTAATTTCTTATTTCCATCTCGGCATCTCCACATCGGCTTGCCTCAGACTGACTGAATGCTTTGAATGATGCTGCTGCTGCCGTGTTAAAAAACAGAAGTAAAACGCGGAGTGGATTTCTGTAGATATGTGTAATCTCCTACTCATAAAGTGGAACGGATTTGATTGTGAAGCAATGAAAACACGCTGAAATGTGGGGGGGTCCGAACGACTTTTTTTCAAGAGTGGGCCCCCAAAATATATGGTGGCGACGCGCATGGCTACAAGTGATGACATGTCGTCGTTGTCGCACATGAATTTACACGTCACTTGATTGCTTCCAGAGAAGAGATGTGTTTCCTGGTATTCGCGCAAATCTAAAACAAAACTACAAACCTTAGGCTATATGTGGGTGGTGTTTAACCCTCCTATATCTGTAATTACATTCAGGCCGCCTGGATTTATTTTGATTTTATGGGTGTAGAATTGTCAAATGTGCAAAGAATCAGTGCTCCTGTCCATTTTTTTTCGCAAGATAACTTCAACTTTCAATATCTGGCAGTTATTCAATATTGTGTGTTCTGACTGTGTAATAACTGTTTAAAGGAATGAAAAGATAAAAACGGATTTGGATTTTTCAAATTTATTGCAGGATAAGAACTCTGAAATGACATGAACAAACAATTTCACATGAACAATTTGAACTTTGAACTATTTTACATATTTACAAAAAAGTGTGTCAGTCCTGGACTTTGTTTTCAATTGTTTTTTGCCTGTTTTTGCACTAAATGTCCAGGCGTTTTTTATTTGGTGTGATAATCTGTAAAGCAGTTCCTCTCCAGCTGCAGACAGAACCCCACATTGCACACCCCACACTGCCATGGGGTATTTTATTAACAGTTTTGGTTAAAAACTGCTGCATTTCAGTAATCTCCAACAATGTACACCCACCTTCATTTATTTTATCCCATTTGTTTTATTCTTTTTAACTTATATTTGTCTGTCTTTAATTTCTGCTTTTAAACTATTTTACTTTTTTATGCATTTTTTACATCTTTTTATGTAAAGCACTTTGAAATGTCTTGTACATGAAATGTGCTGTACAAATAAACTTCACTTGCCTAAACAACACTTGTCATCTCTGCAAGTGTTTGCAGAGAAGTTCTTGTTGTTGTTTGGCTACAAATGACATGACATTTATTTTTATTCCCCCCTCAGACATTTTTTAATGTGGTACATGTCGCTTGAATGTTTCTCGAGAAGAGGTGTGTTTCCTGGTATTGGCGGGAATCTAAAACGAAACTACAATCCTTACTGTATATGTGGGTGGTGTTTAAAGGAGTGGCTGCAGCTCGTATAGAGATCAGATCGCTCACAGACGGAAATCATCCAGAGATGCGATGCTCAATCCTCGGGTGTGTTCAGTGATGGAGCTGCTTCCTCTCGTGTGTCTCTGGGTCCTGACATGGTCTGGAGGAATATCTGCTGATGCAAACGGTAGGAAAGGAAAACATTTAGATTATCTTTACAAATGCATCTGTGTCAAATCGATGCGGCAGTCTGGAGCTTTAAGATGATCTGCAGGTTCATGGTGAGATGCGGAAACGTGGACCTGCAGCTGCAGAATGTAGCTGGTTTCCTCAGAGGATGTTGTAAAATAGCGACATCATCATGATATGATATAAAATACTTAATCTCCGCAACAAAAGCAATGGAGGACTTCATCATCATTATATTTCATTTTTGATGCTTGTTTTTTTCAGAGATGTTATAACTTTAGATATGACGTAATTGGGTCTGCAGAGTATTTGAGGAGGAAGTGAACTGCAGCTCAGTGTTTATCTCCGACTAATCATTAACTTCCCAAAGACCTTTTTTTTTTACAGGATAGGCTCATAAAAAATATAAGTCATTCATAATGTTTATCTTTTATAAGCAAATATTAGCATCAGTTATCAGTTTCACACTATTTCTGGAAAATAAATAAAAAGAAAGCCATTGAATCATTTATTTTAGATTTATCTGACATAGGCCTATAGATTTTGAAGGAGGTTTTACAAAGAAGATTATGAGATGATAAAATAGTTTTTAGATGCAACAATATATTAACATTTTGTGGGATACTTGAGCCAGAATATAATGTACATTTGTTTCAAGTCTCTTAATGTAAACTGTTCTCCTCACTAACAGGAATCATTTAGTGTTTGTTTAGTGTCATCACAACGTGCCAAACAAACAAAAACACGTTTTGTAACTGTACTCACCAGTTCTTACATCTTTGATGGTTTTATATTTTTCTATTTTGAGTTTACTTTTCCAAAATCAGTGACATCTTTGTGTTTTTTTGGGTTATTCATCAATATGATAATAGTAAAGTGACAATATTTTTCTACTTCTTGCATGCAGCTCCAATAGTACCACGAGGAGAACTGATGTTTCATTAATGATGTCAGTGATATTTATTAATGTGATAAACACAAATTCATCATGAAATTCAGTAACAAATTCAAGAAGATTAATAATCTAATCTAGGGGCGGGGGGATCCCGGCACAGTACCCCAAGTGAGCACCGCGGCCATTGGCGCGGCTCTCAAACCTGTTGACTGTGTTGGGGGGGCTGATAATAGGGGGGGCCGGGGAAGGCATTGACTTTAAAGGAAGGTGTATTTATCATTGTGTGTGAGTAAGCGGTAAGTCTGTGAACTTCGCCCCAAAGCTGATGCTCAGCCATTGTCCTTGATGTTATCAGACGGCCCGGTACAGTTCTGGTACAGTCCGCAGGTGTTCTTGGAATGGGGGGGGCTAGGGGGGGGGGACAGAGCATCTTGTTTTCATTCCTACAGGGAGATTGTGACTGGAGCGGCCTGCCAGGCTGCTCTGTCAAGGTCGGATTATAACATCAACAATTGTATTGAAAACAGGCAGATCCCAGTAATTTTCCATCTGCCTTAATTCTCTGGTTCATCAATGGCGACTCCAAATAGACGAATTATTGATCAATTCCCGCCAAGCCAAGCTTCCAACTTCTCCAAGGTCTTATCCAACGTTAAAGTCTGAGTGTTGGTCGCCGTGCTTATCCCCTCAGCAACGTCGGGCAGCTTAGAAAGGGCCAGAACAGCTTTCGACGACGCGTTTGTCGATATACCAAGAATCCACCAACTCCAAACAGCAGAAATCCTGTTATCATTAGTCCAATTATGAAGGCATCTTCAGCGTCCTCGTCGGACATGATCGACAGACACAAAATCCTCCAATCCTCCAATAGGAGTCCATCATGTGTCCGGCAAAAAATGTCCCGTCGGGGCAGGAGGGCTGCCTTGTCTGAAAAATTTGGTTAATTGTGCTGAGAGACCAGGTAACCAATTCCATGATTGTAGAGTTTCGGAGGAGTGAAAAGAGAGGCTCTGAAAAGACAAGACAGGACAAAAAGCAGCAGCAGGGCAGATAGGGAGGAGAGGAGCAGAAAAAGTGTCCGCCTTCGCCGAGAGCCGGAAGAATGAAGGCAAAAACAATAATTATTTTTATTTTTAGTATACTTTAGCACTGTAAATTGAATTGATGTATATTTGTCTAATGTTTTCTATCTTGATCGCTTTATGTCTAATATGTAATGAATACATGTTTTATTTTGTCTTTCAGGACCATTAATCACTAAGATCACAGTGAAAGAAGATGATCAAGTTGTTCTACCTTGTTCATTCGGTTCTTTAAGCATTACAGATAAACTCTTTGACTGGAAGAAAGATGGAGACAAGGAGGTGTTTATGTTTGACAAAGGCCAACATTACAATAACGGCCTTCCAGGTCAAGATGAGACGTTCAGAGGTCGAGTCACTCATTTTCCAGATAAACTACAGTCTGGCAATGCATCCATAGTTATTAAGAAAACAAAGTTAGCTGATAGTGGAAACTACACCTGTGATTTTCCACGTGAACAACCAACAAGACGATCTGAGATTGAACTTATTGTCGGTGAGTACGTTTATGTAACATCTAAAGATAGATAGATAGATAGATAGATAGATAGATAGATAGATAGATAGATAGATAGATAGATAGATAGATAGATAGATAGATAGATAGATAGATAGATAGATAGATAGATAGATAGATAGATAGATAGATAGATAGATAGATAGATAGATAGATGTTAAAGAGGTTATAGTTGAATGTTATGACAGGCAAAGATGCAGATGACAAGATAAGATACAAATCGACCTTCTGCTTTGCCAATCCCAAAAATATACAATTTTTCTCAATATCAAGGGATTGTATGTCAGAGAATCAGCTGTCCATGTTGGAAATCATTTTTTTGTTCCCACACCTCTACTTTCTACTGATATACAATTGTCAAGGATGCAAATCAGATAAATAAATTGTGTCTAATATTTGATCAGAGGTGACTCATCCAGCTCTTAACCATCAACTCACCTCTCTGATGTTTGTTATGATTTTGATATTTGGTCTGAAACTAGTATAAATAGTAAGATTATAACCCATCCACAACTGATAATCTCTTCTGTAAAGCAACTGCAATGTTCATCTCATCTAAGATTGATTTTCTTCTTTTTAATATTGTTTAATTTTACACTTTTGAGTTTTATGTGACTGTCAGATTGATCAAATCACAAAAACTATTTCTAAATGTCTTGTGTTTTTCTCTTTTAGATTGCATCTTAACCTCTTAGGGCTGATGTCAGTAATAAACATATCTTCAGCTGTAGACCAGACAGATTGGTGTTTTTTTTCATTTCAAGACCATCAAACTCTTATCTGCACATAGCATCACTGTAATGTAAATTGTATCAGGTGTTGTATCATATATTAAATGTAATTGTTAAAGTAACAAAGTTAATCACCTGTGGGATTTAAAATGGAAAAACAGGTGCTCTGTTGTTTTTAACTTTTACATTCATTATCTAAATGCAGCATATCAGACATAATTCAATATATCAGGTTAAAATTTCCAGAATGCAATAATTATTTTGTTTACAGCATCCGTGCCAAATTTTAATTGGATAAAGTGATCTGAATGGAAGATATTTCAGAAAGTGTAGCACAAAGTATCTCCAGCAGATGGACACAGAGCTCTACAAGTCTCTTCAAAGTTAACAAACAACGATGATAACTCTTGTCAATAATGCTTAAAACGGTCAATTACATTCAAATGTATGTTTAAGAAACGTTATTTATGTGTAGCACACCCTATGAATATTTATTAACATTATTTTTTGTGTATATTGGATAAAACCCATTTTTGTGGGTATTTTTAACTTCCATCATCTCAAAGAGAGCAGATACTTCAGCTCAAATACATGGACCGACAGGTAATTCCTCTGGGGACAAACTCTGTACGTCATCATCATCCTGATTTCTCATTGGATGAAACCAGAGGAGAATAACGTTGGGATTTACCTAGCACCAGCATGCTCTTCTCTGATTGGCCAAAGAGTTAAAAGGCTGATAAATGTGTCACTTTAGATTAAAGATCGATGCTGATTGGTTTGTTTTGTTACTGGGCGTTTACTGATGTCAGAGATTTAGTGGATCATCGGAAAGTTTTTTGTCAAGGTCTTTGAATTTACCAAATTAAACTTCTTCCTAAAGGCCTGAGGAATTACTTTATATGTAATAAAGGCAGATAAACTAATTATAAACAGGTATGTTTTAAATTCTGTTGAACGAAAACGAGGTAAATTTAGTTGTTGGTGTTTAACTTTTCCATATTAGCTAAAGTTAGTACTGAATTCTCTGTGTTTTTGACATGATTTACTTTTTAATGTAACAACACAGATTGTCACCTAAATTGTCAACTATTTACTGAATTAATACGAGACCATATTAATAATATTTAGCGTATTGTTTTCTGAGACACCGGAATGTATCTAAAAAAACAAACATTTAAACTTCGAAACGGTGTGTCGCACTTCTGTATTCACGTTTCCGGTCGACATCAAACATTTGTAATGTTTAATTATTAACTTTAACATGCATATATTGGGTCGCATACAACCTCCGCGTTACATTTGGTTAAAAGACAGAACGGAAGAAAACATCCCAGGTGAGTCTAATCTGATGACGACACAGATCATCTCCTCCATAAACGCACACGTTTACTCAACATTATCTCTAAGGATGCCGACTACAATGATGTAGGACGCCTCAAAAATGAATTACAATTAATATTAATATATCAGGTCTACCATTTAAGTTTCTAAAACAACAGCAATGATTTTATTTATAGTAATCTAGTAGATGACCTTGTGTCCGGAGAGCAAAAAGGTCTCTAGATTTATGCATATCGTAGATTGTGGTGTTTCTTTATTAGAGTTTAACGTGGCTTTCTGGTTCTTCAGTTTCCTCCCATCCTCCAGACTGTAAACCAGTCAACTGTTAAATTAAAGGACATCACAAACTAGGATGTCAAAGCCAGATTTGTAGATTGTGTTGTTTTTTTCCCTATATGTTCTAGTTTAGACTACAGCGACACTCTGCTTCTCTTCACTAAAGAGTATTTTATTTTCTATAGATTGTATAATCCTGCAACAAGTATTTTAATTGGAATCATTGCAACAAACAAAAATACATACAAGTATCACGTTTTTTGCCTCTTTAACTAGTTTATTTTAGAATGCATATTAAAAACCAGGTGTAAACACACTCCACATTTCAGACTCCCCACACTCTTCTAACCAGATATTTAGAGGTTTCTTGTGTCTAAAGTAAAACCTGTAGATTTTTTTTTCTTTAAATAAATTGCACTTTGACTGGTGAACTTCTTCCATGTTGAATTGATTCTTCTTAAAAACGTTTTATTTTTTGTGAAGCCGAGGGTTTATTGAGTTGATGTGTGACAGAAATTACGGTAACATTTATTTTGGTGAGGAATCCACAACTTCAATATTCCAGTTCCTCTAAATCACTCCATATGTACTATATGCACTGTTGTTTAAGTTATGAAGTATTTTCAGTGACTTGGTGCTTTTTTTCTGAAAATGTCTTATTGTGGGTGAAAAATATTAAAAACACACATCATAATCCTGAACATGAAAAAGAATTTCAGTATTTTCTTTCTAAAACTGTACTTTCTTTTCATTATGTTTATATTATGTTTACAGGTACCTGTCCAACTCCTGTTATCATACCTGTTAAAAATGGAGGGCATGTAAAGTGTAAAGTTGTAGACACTTCTCCAAAACCAGCAATGGAGTTGCAGGACAGTACTGGAACCCCAGTTCCTGCTAAAGAAGAAAAAGTCTCTGAAAATGGAAACTACTACATTGTCCTGACGGCTAATTTGACCAAGGAAGACTACTATCATTGTGTTGTGAAGCAGAGAGAAATATGCCATCAAGTTAAATCAGAAGAGATATATGTGCGCCTCCCTGGTGAGTTTCATCTAAACTTTACATTTTACAATGAATGTCATTTTGTGTTTAATCAGTTTTTCTGCACATTGGAACATGTAAACTTAATCATTCTGTTTGTGACTCATTACAACTGTAATTGGACCCAAACTGTGTTTAAATTATGAATTATAAACTAGATTTGGATTGAAAATAGATAAATATGTTATCATCAGGCTATAAAAGAGAAACAAGGTTCAGGAGATGAGTTTGTTTTTATTTATCATAATCAAAATAAATTCACCATAAAATGTTTCAACACAGTTGAGCTGTTTAAAAATGTTAAAACACACATATTTGTTATGAATATTAAATATCAAAAGAAACCACCTGACAAAACTAGTTTGATACAAAATAAACTTTACGACTTAATAAGTGGTAGGTAGAGTAGGTAGAGTAGTAACATAAGTTATGTAGGGAATATTTGATTTTTCTACATCTTATTATCCCTGAACTCAATCAAATATGTATTATTAAATATAATTAATATTTTAATTATGCGTCTTTGAGATCTTTTAAAAGCGCTATATAAATAAAATGTATTATTATTATTATTATTATTAAAAAGAAAAGGCAGTCGCAACAAAGATAGAGAAATGTTTTAAATGAATCCACAAAAGTTGCTAAAAAATAAACGTAAAAGCAAACATGGTGATAATTAGAAATGTATACGTAAAGAGCAAGAATGAAACTATAAATCAAAATGCTCAACCCCTTCTATGTAACGTCCAGCATAAACGCTTCCAGGACACATGAACACACAAACATGTAACTACCACAGACTACAGGTGTGATACAATCTAGTTCATGTTAGTGTCCGACGTAGCAGACATGAACAGTTTCCCTGATCATTCCCTGAGTGACAAGACATCAGAATACCTGAAACATGTGAGAAGGTATGAAAACAGTTACCTGTCCAACAGAAATACAACCACGATGGAATCACTGTTCAGTCTCTTCTGTTCACTTCACATCAAAGACACAAAGACGTTAACTCTTGTTTAATCTTGCACCATCCTGTCCTACCCTTTTTTTCTTATTTCTTTCTTTCTTTCTTTTTTTATAAAATCATGTGCACTGAGTATCTATGAGATGAGTGGACATAACTCCCATGAAAAGAAGCAGGTTAGTTTGCAGAACGGACTACAAATAATTTTCTTTACTGAGAGTAAAATAATGGAACATGATTTTAACATTTCTCTGTCCTCCATACATGATGGATTATTTTCAAATTCATTCAACAAACCCCCTTTAAAAATGTTATTATCAGATTCTAGACCGCAGTGGTGTCTTGTCACAGTTTTTTATAATTGTGGCTTTTCTTTTGCAAAAATGTGTCATTGAAATCCTGATAAACCTTCTTCTTAAACAGTGGGTTTGGGTTAGGGTTGTAAATTCAGCAGAAAGCACATTAAAAAATTTTACATGTTCAAACTATTCTTGTTTTTTAATCTAGCAAAAACAACTTCACTTTGAATCCATTTGTTAATTCTTTCCCTACACAGACTGAAGGTCAACTGAAACGCTAAGCTTCCATTCATTTACATTTGGCAGCATGTTTCCAGTTGATGTCAGTATCCACTGAACAAAGACCTGTACTGTTGCTTCACAGATCCTGTTTGGTGGTGTTTCTGTTTACGCTGGTGTTGACTCTGCCATGCAGGTCATGGTATGTTCTGCCCTGGATACGCCCGATTAACAGTCCGCTAGACTCTTCTCCAACACAAAGACTCTGAAGACCATAAGCTGCTGTCCAGAGGTTTATTAATGCCAAGAAGTGTGAAACTGAGAGGACAAGGAAATAAAAACAAGAACAAACATTTACAGTACTAAATAAACAGAATAGCAGAATCTGAAACTAGCAAATATGGCGAAAGCAGCATGTGGCTAAGCCTAATAGCTAATAACGAGCATCTATGTCACAATAGAAATAAATAAACACAGTTCTATAACGTTTATTAGCATATATAAGTAGCATGACTTATTTTAACATCATGACAAACACAGTGATGGTACAACCGTAAAGTTGAGGTGAGTACAGGTTGTTTTTTTTTTCTTTTTTTTATTGATCTTTTTAGAAAAAACAACATATAATGACAACATGGATATATGTAATCAAAGATACGCATTATACATTATACATTGTCCCCTTTTTTTTTTATAAACACACAAAACCTAACTAAGGAACAGAGTCTCTGTAGCGTTAAATAATAAATAAACAGATGAGCAAGAAATGATCAATGGAAGAAAGTAATGGATGAGCAAATGTGGCATACAAAGAACAAATGCAGTGGTGAATGCAAATGCCCATCACTGATATCCAATTAAATGGAAATAAATAAAACATAAAATGCAACATAAATCACAATAATAAGAACAAATAAAAGTAATGCAAAGAAAATTAAGGGGGGGGTCAGTCGGTGGGTAGAGTCTTCAACGAGTTAAAGTAATCTACGAAGGATTGCCATTTATGAACAAATTTAGCTGAGTTGCCTTTTACTGAGTATCTCACCTTCTCCAATTTGAGAAAAAACATAACATCACTAAGCCAGACAGAAATTGACGGAGACTTGGGGGATTTCCATGAAAGTAGGATACGACGTCTTGCTAAAAGAGATGTGAAAGCCAATACTTCTGACTGTATGGGGCTGATATGTGAGGAGTCAACAGAGAGGCCTTTTTCCCCAGAACTTTAGACATGATCACGGAATAGTCACTCCAAAATTTCTGTAACCTAGGACAGGAGAAAAACATATGACTTAAATTGCAGGGAGAACCCTGGCATCTGTCGCATAGGTCTGCAACATTCGGATATATTTCCGATAATCGGGATTTTGATAGGTGGGCTCTATGCAGCACCTTGAACTGAATAAGTTCAAGTCTAGCAGAAGGCGTGCTAGCTCGTATGCTACGGATAGCTTTATCCCACAGCTCCCCTATGAAGTCCAGGCCCAACTCCCGTCCCCAACCCTCCCGAGCTTTATCTACAGAATGACCATCAAATGTCATACACAGTGCATATATCCTAGATATCAGAGACTTTTGACTGAGTTTCATAGTTAGAAGATCATCCCACGGTTGGTTCGCAGGAAGGGAAGGGAAGCATGGAAACAGAGCCAGAGGCACAGTGTCGAAGCTGGAAGTAACGAAGCAAATGGGAGGCAGGCAAATCGAACTTTGACCTCAAATCTGAAAATGTGGAAAAGATACCATCCTTATACAGATCCCTGAAGTGCTTAATGCCCCGACTGTACCAAATCGTAAAAGTGGTGTCTATTAGTGATGGAGGGAACAAATTATTCTTAGTAACAGGTGTATAGGTGGATGGAGAAGCAAATTTAAAATGGCGCCTAAACTGTGACCAAATCTTAAGGGAGGAAAGCACCACAGGGCTATTTGTAAACTTGGAGGGATTCAATGGTAAAGAGGAGGAGAGTAAGGCCGTTAGAGAGGATGAAGAGAGTGACTGAGCCTCCAATCTGCACCATAATAACTCAGGAGACTGAAGCCAATATATGAGTTTGTGAATATGCGCTGACCAATAGTAAAGCAAAAAATTTGGTAGTGCTAGACCCCCATTAAATTTAAATTTTTTGAGAAGCGAATACCTCACTCTGGGTGTCTTACCGGCCCATAAAAAGTTGGAAACAATTTGGTCAAGTGATTTAAAAAAAGATTTTGGTAGAAATAAAGGAGTGCATTGGAACAAAAAAAGAAATGTAGGCAATACAGTCATTTTCACTGTGTTAATTCTTCCTATCAGCGACAGTGGTAGGGAGTTCCACCTCTGTAAGAATCTTTAGAGAAAATCACGTTTAGAAGTGTACGAACATTATAAAAGAGCTGGCGTCCCTTGATGAAACCATTCTGCTCCTCAGATATGATGCTAGGAAGGATCTTATCAAGACGAATCGCCAGTGCTTTGGCTAAAACTTTGACATCCACATTCAGTAAAGACAAGGGCCTGTAAGAAGTGCATGATCCAGGGTCCTTGTCCTTCTTCAAAAGGAGGGCAATGGACGCCTGCATTAAAGAGGGAGGCAAGAGTACAGGTTTTCTGGTAGGACAGTAAAACCTTTGTCTCAGTTGAAAATGTCCTGATTTGTGATAATAATCTGAGACTTTATGTAAATCTAAACACAAGACAAGAGGAGGAACAAGAACATAACCAGCTGCTGCATCTTGACCCTGAAGAGACTTGGAGATTTACTGTACATATTTAAATCATCAATAAGTCACTGACATCTTTTATTTCAAATGAGAAAAGCAATGAAAATAAAACTAAGGTGAGAAAGCTGAAGAATGATCCAAAATACACAGAAGCTCAGTAGGATTGTTATTTGCTGTAAATGTGGATGTTAGTTTACAGCAGTTTACACTCTGAAAACGATACAAGAATATGAAAGTTTTTATTTTTATGTAAATAAATTAAAGCTGAAATGGAGAATCCCTCTACATCTACAGTAAATGTATGAATCAGAATCACAATACTTTATTTATCCCCAAGGGAAATTCTATTTGTAATAGTGCTCCATTTAACCAACACTTTAAGATAAATAAAATAAATACAAAAAAGACCAGACTATAAACATAGTGCAAACAATCAGTAAACTGTAACATAGATTGTAAACCCGTTAAAACTGAAGTGACAGTATGGTAAAACATTGGTTTCACAGTGAGGAGTTGTACAGTTTTATTGCCACCGCTCAGTTTTTGAGGTGGTTGGTCTGAGTCTTTTAGTCCGTCTGCTCCTGTGTTGGACCAGGAGCTGATGGAGGGACTGGGAGGTGTTACCCAGGATGCTTTGTAGTTTCTGAAGTATCTGTCTCTCCATTAGTTTCTAAAGAGTCCAGCTTCACCCCGCAAAACATCTCGCGCTTTTTGTATCACTTTCTTGAGCCTGTTTGAGTCTGCAACCCCATGTATAGACATAATGATCCTGTGGTGATGATGAGACCACGAAGACTCATAAATCCATGTTGGCTGAGTGCAGCAGGAAGTAATCTTAATATTTGGATTTGACTTGAAGATAAAAAAGACAGAAATCAGTAATGATGCTTTTCACGCTGATCTTTAACCCTGATCACAAATCATCCTCTCATCTGACTGACGGAAAAAAGGTGCTAATTGTTCAGTCAGATCCCTTGTGATTTGAAACTCCTGGAACTTGAAGTTGTTGACAGCCTCCACCTCCTCACCATTTAGGCAGAGAGGAAGATGTTGTTTTCCTAACTATCATGAAATTCACCGGTCTCCTTTCTTTTACTGGTGCTTAGCACCAAGTTACTGTTGGTCTCCACATGTTGAACCTCTTCTCTTGATTGTGTCTCTGCCTTCTGAGTTGAGTCCGACTTTAGTGGTGTTATCTGAACGTCATCGTACTCTTTGAAGAGGAGATAGTCATTCAGTCCTGTGAGGACAGTTTGAGAAGGTTTGGGTTGAAGATGCAGCTCGGAGGTGTTTAATATTCAGGGTGGGAGAGGTTGATTTGTGACTTCCTGCTGTGATGTTTTGTGGTCTGTTGGAGAAAAAGTGCAGGATCCATGATCAAAGTTTTGGTGGTTGATCCCAGTTTAGGTTTGTTTATGAGATTGGGATGAGATGGGGAATTATTGTGTTGAAAGCAGTGAGAAGTGTCCTGATCTGTATGTTAAAATGATCAAATATAATAGTCTAAAAGTGTGTATTAGCTAAAGTGAGATTCTAAATGTTTCAAGTCCCCTAGATTTTCACAAAATCCAAACACTAAAAAAGAAAACATGCAATGGAAATGGCACTTGTTTAAAAAACAAAACAAAAAAACACAACTCTCAAATATCGCAAAAACCTTTTGTATGCTTTTACAAGATATGTTTTCAGGCAATTCAATAATCCAGTTATTGCAAAAGTGTCATGGAAACACTGTTTGCACATTTCCACGTCTCTGGCAGCGCTGGATGTTACATAACCGGTCAATCTAAAGTCATTAACATCTAGTTTCCAGCTGATTTTGGCTTCATTAGTATGATGTACAGTAGTTGTGCTATAATATTTAATTATATTTCATCAATTTAAACATTTATTTTGGTGAGGAATCCACAACTTCAATATTCCTGTTCCTCTAAATCACTCCATATGTACTATATGCACTGTTGTTTAAGTCATTAAGTATTTTCAGTGACTTGTTGCTTTTTTTCTAAAAATGTCTTATTGTGGGTGAAAAATATTAAAAACACACATCATAACCCTGAACATGAAAAACTATTTCAGTATTTTCTTTCTAAAACTGTACTTTCCTTTCATTATGTTTATATATGTTTTACAGGTACCTGTCCAACTCCTGTTATCATACCTGTTAAAAATGGAGTGCATGTGAAGTGTAAAGTTGTAGAGACTTCTCCAAAACCAGCAATGGAGTTGCAGGACAGTACTGGAACCCCAGTTCCTGCTAAAGAAGAGAAAGTCTCTGAAAATGGAAACTACTACATTGTCCTGATGGCTAATTTGACCAAGGAAGACTACTATCATTGTGTTGTGAAGCAGAGAGACATATGTCATCAAGTTCAATCAGAAGAGATATATGTGCGCCTCCCTGGTGAGTTTCATCTAAACTTTACATTTTACAATGAATGTCATTTTGTGTTTAATCAGTTTTTCTGCACATTGGAACATACAAACTTAGTCATTCTGTTTGTGACTCATTACAACTGTAATTGGACCCAAACTGTATTTAAGTTGTGAATTATGAATAAGATTGGGATTGAAAATAGATAAATATGTTATCATCAGGCTATAAAAGAGAAACAAGGTGCATTAGATGAGTTTGTTTTTATTTATCAGAATCAAAATAACTTCACCATAAAACGTTTCACCACAGTTGAGCTGTTTAAAAATGTTAAAACACACATATTTGTTATAAATATTAAATATCAAACGAAACTTACTGACAAAACTAGTTTGATACAAAATAAACTTTACGACTTACTAAGTGTAACATATGTAGAGTAGTAACATTAGTTATGTAGGGAATATTTCATTTTTCTACATCTTATTATCCCTGAACTCAATCAAATATGTATTATTAAATATAATTATAATTAATTAATTAAATTAAATATAATTAATATTATAATTAAGAGTCTTTGAGATCTTTTAAAAGCACTATATAAATAAAATGTATTATTATTATTATTATTATTATTGTTGTAGCCAATTTAGAGTTCTGCTGTGTGTGCATGTATGTGTGGGTGGAGGTTGTCATTGCATCACCTGCGCACCTGTGGGCATGGGAGGTAATTGTCAATCAGAGGTTAAGTAAGGGAGACACAGGTGATCAGATGGGGAATTAGGAGCTGGAAGCCACACAGTTTTTCAACCGTGCAGAGTTTGTGTGGGTCCGTATGGTTGTTATATCACCAGCAGCTTATTGTGTTGTTTTTTGATAATACACTGGCTCGTCAGCACCCAGGTTTTTGTAGGTGTTTTTTGAGGCTTCACATGCAAAATAAAGTGTTGAACGCAGCTCCCTGTCGGACCACTTCTTTCAGAACCAGCATGAGTTGGAAATGGCTTCAAATTCCCTCAAATGGCATTTTTTGTGGATAGATTGCCATATCATTTTGTTGAAAAACTCAGCTTCATTTAGTTTTTTGATCCGCTACACCCAAGGAAAGCTCTGCGCTCCAGTGCGTGCCAGCTGATTCCACTCAATTGGGGACGGAGACAAGAGACAGCCTGTGCAAACCAACGCCGAAGACTCATGGTAGGACAAAATCTGAATTGTTAAAGGCTGTGTGGAAGAGATTGGCCTTCTCACAAAAAGGATACAGGTAAATCCTGCTACAATTCTGAATAAAAGCTTCGACAGTTCTGCTAAATCAAAGCAAAATGAGTGGGCGCAGCTGTCAATCAAAGTGTGCCGGAAAATGAACATGGTAAAAGACCTGTCAAACTCTCAGTTAAAGCGTTGGAAACAAAAATTATATCATACCAAAAGGAAAGGAATTCCAGATTAAAGAAACTCTGCAAAATAGCAAACGAAGTTGAGCAACTGATGCTTTCAAAGCAAAATGTGTCAGAGGTGCACGCTAAGGGCCAAATCCACAAAGAATAGATTGCGCCCGCAAATAGCGCTGTGAATTGCGCCGCATTTGCGCCCGCAATTTGCCCCGCTTTAAGGTCCTATTCACAAAAGATTTTGCACTAATGATATACCGGCGCTGACACGCCCCTAAAGTTTTGGAGCTGAGTGCAATTTGCACTTGTCTGAGTCGAGCGGAGCTGTTTCCAGTGTTCTCCATATTTCAGCACACAGATTGGTCCATAATGAAAACTGCAGAAATAAAAAATAAAGCGAGTGAAAATAAAACGCCGTGAGGCGCAAGGGCGCAATTTCCACTGGGAACAGGGGGGGCATGTCCCCCCCCACTTTTCAAACTCATGCTTTTGTCTCCCCCCCCCGTTTTTTTTTTTACAGTTTAAGAACTAACGGTAGGCTCAGCCTGTAAATCCTCAAGACACTGTGCAAAGAGCCCCGTTCCCTCTCCTCCCTCCTCCCTCAGTGCTGTTCAAGGCTGATTTATGGTTGCGCGTTAAATCGACGCAGAGCATACAGCGTAGGTTACGCGGCTGGCGCACCGTACAGTGCGCGTCGCCGCGTACCCTACGGCGTAACCAGTGTTTCCGCTAGAAAAAATTGGCACCGGACAATGTGACCGGCAGGGTTTCAATTTACCGGACAAATGTTTGAAATTCCGGTCACATAGGCTATATGAATTTATTGAGGTTAAAAATAAATCATATGCAGTAGTACGATATCAATGCAAGTCATTTAATAGTATTTTTATTTAAAAAAAGGGTTTTTTAAATAAAATAAGTCCCTTCAATTGACTCGCGAGTGTAACTTCAAAAAATACATAAATATTGCAGAAGCTTGCGCGTAACCTACGGCGTAGGGTACGCGGCGAATTATGGTTCTGCGTCGCACCGACGCAGAGCCTACGCCGTAGGCTCTGCGTCGGTGCGACGCGGAACCATAAATATACGCACACGTGGATGTCGGCGCCGCAGCTCCGCTTCCTCCCGGCTCCCGGCACCGAGTACTACTCCGCGGTACTGCGGTAACAGTCCTGGGGCCTCATCTATAAAGCTTGCTTGCGCAGAAAAAGCGCCTGAAAGTTGCGGAAGCCGCCATCTACGCAAAGCCTCGGATCTAAAAAGAAAAAACTAACCGATGGCTGCCGCTCCAAGCCCACTACTCCACGCCGAAGAGGAAAAAAGAAAGTGTTCTGATTAAAATAAGGAAAGTTGGACTACCAACAAGTATATAACAATTGCGTTCATAAGGATAAAGTTTTTTAAAAAAATTAAAATTAAAGAAATTGTCTCTTCTCCCCGTGTGTGTCTGCCTGTCATGCACGGGTACTTGGGCGCATGTTGTTTACTTTTAAGCCGGAATTATGGTTCTGCGTCGCTCCGACGCAGAGCCTACGCCGTAGGGTCTGGCGTAGGGTGCGCGTCGCCGCAAACCTTACGCCGTAGGCTCTGCGTCGGTGCGACGCGGAACCATAAATCAAGCACACGTGGATGTCGGCGCCGCAGCTCCGCTTCCTCCCAGCTTTCGGCACCGAGGCTCGGCGTGTCCCTCCGCGGTAGTCCCGGGGACTCTAGTCCCTAGTCCCGCAGCCCCAGTGAGTATTTTCACCGGACATTTTGACCGGAGAGATTATAAAATACCGGACTTCGGCATATTTTACCGGACAAAGTCCGGCAATTACCGGACAACGGAAACCCTGGGCGTAACCCTACGGCGCAACCCTACGGCGTAGGCTCTGCGCCGATTTAACGCGGACCATTATTTAGGCATAATTAGGCTTAACTAGTGTGTGAGTATGTGACAGACGTGCATGGAACGATTGTGAAATACGGAATAAACTGTTTTATATGAATTCTAATTCCAAATTACGTAACAATTCCGTATTTCAAGGGATGGGTGGCAGCCCACTCACCGCGGCTGCATCTCCAGCAGCAGCTGAGAGTCCTGACTGACGCTGAGCTTCACAGGGACACGATCAGCGCTATTTTATTATAAGTCTGATATATGTTGTGATATGTGATGACATTATTAAGCTGTTAAACACACACATTCTAGATTTATATGTTTATATGGTGGAATTGTTTGTAATAAAGCAGCCCCTACTGTATGGATGAATCCTGAGATCCTGTTATTTTTATTTTTAAATCCGAGATAAGTCCACAACCCCACTTGATCTGACTGTCTACAGTCATGTCTGACTGTAGATTTCACCCTTAATATCATTCAGTATCACACAGGCTTGAATGACATTGAAGAGAGAGAGAAACAGAGAGATGGGGAGTGAGGAGTGAGTTTGCGCGCAGTTAATACACGCGTCAAAAAGACGGTATTTGCTCCACTATTTTTGCGTGTGGCAAATAGCCCTGGCCTTTGTGAATTAGACGGTTTTTGCAATGAGGCTTATTTGCATAGAAAGGGGGCAATTTTGCGCCGAATGTATGAATATTACCTAATTTACATGCATGCAAATGGCACAGGCGCACAATGCTACTATTTGCTTGGCAGCGCAGTTTGTGATGCAATTCGCCCTTTGCGGGTTCTTTGTGAATTAGACGCTCTCTTTTTGTGTCATTTGCACCGGTTTAGCGGCCGCAAAAGCCGCGCAATACCGAGGTTCTGATGTACAGAGCTCCAGAGCACATTCGGATGGAATGAATTCATATCTGGAAGGTTCAAAATGTAAATCTTCTCTCAGACCCTCTGCTGTGGAATTTGTTCCACATAGTACAAAATATCAATCACATCATCCACCAACAGGAGGCAGCAACACCGCAGTGCTAATGGAGGCACAGCCTAAAGTCTCCAAGTATCAATTCAATCATCCACCATCCAGGAGGCAGCAACACCGCAGTGCTAATGGAGGCACAGCCTAAAGTCTCCAAGTATCAATTCAATCATCCACCAACAGGAGGCAGCAACACCACAGTGCTAATGGAGGCACAGCCTAAAGTCTCAAACTATCAGCTCAATCAATCCCCTATAGATGTCAACAAAGCTGCTACAACACTGGGTGCACGACCCAAGGAAACCTTTTGTCAACATGTTGGACCAAAGGCTAACACTCTGAATCCCAAACCAAGCATGCTTCAAGGATTTCAGGAAACTTATCATGCCACGCATCCTAAACAAGAACCTATGCGGTGCACTGGCTTGATGCAAGCTAACGTGGACCAAGGAGATCTTTTTACGATCATGCAACAGCAAAATCATATAACAGCTCTGTTAGGGCAGCAACAGTCTTCATTATCCTTACCTCCAAGAGGTACAGTATACCAACTTTTGATGGAGACCCTCTTGAGTACAACACATTTATCAGAGCATTTGAGCATGGATTGGAAGGTAAGGCTGCTAGCAGCATAGACTGCTTATACTTTTTGGAGCAGTACACCAAAGGACAACCTAAAGAACTGGTCAAGAGCTGTCAACACATGCCACCTGACAGGGGATATCAAAGAGCAAAGATCCTTTTACAAGAACGCTTTGGAAATGATAAAAAAATAGCCACTGCATATATGGAGAAAGTTCTTGGATGGCCACTGATAAAATCAGAGGACGTCAAAGCTTTGCAAGCTTATTCCTTATTTCTACGCGTTTGCTGTAATGCTATGGAGGATATAAGCTACATGTCAGAGATCAATATGCCATCGAACATGCGTGCAATAATCCTCAAACTACCATACAAACTGAGGGGAAGATGGAGAAGCACTGCTTATGAGCTGCAGGAGAGGCATCGTCCAGCAGGTTTCAGTGATATTGTCAACTTCATTGAGAGACAAGTGGCTATTGTGTCTCCTCCACTGTTTGGAAACATTCAGGACACATCTATCTCAACACCAATGCATAAAGGTGGAAATAAGGTCTTTCAGGTTTGCACTAAGGGAAAGGGAAGCAGTTTTACTACCACCGTGGCACCTGTCAATTCTGAAACTGTGACTCAAATGCAAAGGGAGAAAAACTCACCTCATAAGCTAACAAAGGTGTTTTGTTTGCTGTGTGAAGAGGATCACAAACTGGAGTTGTGTCCCAGAATGGAAAAGAAGTTGCATCGAGAGAAAATTTACTTCTTAAGAAAGAAAGGTGTGTGCTTTGGGTGTTTATCAGTTGGACATATGAGCAAAGACTGTCAAAGGCGTCTGTCTTGCAAAGTGTGTAACCTGAAGCATCCTACCATCCTCCACATCCATTCAAAGGAAAGAAAAAAACAAATTAGAGGACACACAGCAAGAAACATCAGTGAAGAGCCCTACAGTTTCTCCAAAGACATGTGGCCATATAGGGGCTGGAGCACAGGATTGTGTCTTGGCAATTGTGCCCGTACACATCAAAGCTAAGAAAGGCAGCATAAATGCTAACCACCTATGCATTCCTAGATCCTGGCAGCCCCGCCACTTTCTGCTCCGAGCGACTCATGAGGGAGCTAAAGATCAGAGGAAGGAATGCCAAATTTCTGTTGAGAACAATGAACCAAGAAAAATTTGTTGGCAGTCATGTCATCTCAGGACTGGAGATAGCTGCACTCAATAGCAACAACTACTTTGATTTGCCTGATGTGTACACACAGTATGCCTGTGACCCGTGACAACATTCCACGGCAAGAAGAATTAAGTGCTTGGCCACATTTAAACTCTGTAGAGATTCCTGTTATCGATGCTGATGTGGAATTATTAATTGGGACTAATGCTCCAAAACTAATGGAACCATGGCAAGTGGTAAACAGCAATGGTGAAGGACCATATGCTGTCAAAACTCTACTGGGCTGGGTTATCAATGGACCACTCAGAGGAGTCAGTTTTGAGAGTGCTAACAGCATCGAAGAAAAAAAAGAAAAGAAACGACAGGAACGACAAGAGGTGCTGAAAAAGGCCAAGCAGCAGTATGAGAGAAAAAAGAACAGAGAGGAGCTGAAGAGGCAGAGAGGGGAATATACTTGGTTTCTCCCTGAAGTCAACCAGAGGTTGAAGCAGATAGAGGACGAGGGATCTATTAAGAAGAAAAAGAAAGACAAGAAATCAAAAAAGGAGAAGAGGAAGGCCAAGAAGGAGAAAACGACAGGAGAGGCCATAGATGGCTCAAGTGACATTTCAGAAGACTCGGCAGAGGAATGGGTTGAGGCTCAGCCTCAGACACAGTCAACTAAAGCATGGCAAATTCCAGAGGAATCCAAACTGCAGAGAAGCGGGCTGAGAAAGAACGACAGAAAGAGGAAGAGAGAGCCAAGGCTCAGGTCATTGATCAGGCTGGGTTGCACAAACTGGAGCTTAACCCATACTGGAAAGATGGAGGAGCGACAACGGTGGCCAAAGGACAAGAGGAGCTTTGTCGCAGGGGACATTGTTCTTGTTGTGGACTCTACTGCCCCTCGTGGATCCTGGTTGTTGGGGAAGGTGTTGCAGACCTTTCCTGACGCACAAGGACTGGTGCGGTCTGTTAAGGTTCAGACCAAGTTCAACATTCTGGAGCGACCGGTCACGAAGATCTGTCTTCTGCTGGAAGCTGACTAGAGACTGATGTAAAAGACTTATCCCAACCTTGGGGTTGCCTCTGGCTATGGGAACATACTGTACCTGGCATTACCATTATTGATTGAATTACGCTTGCACTATTGATTTGTCATTGGCTCCAGTATATCTATGATATTGAATTGTTATGTTATTATACAGTAACAATTAGGGGCCGGTGTGTTGTAGCCAATTTAGAGTTCTGCTGTGTGTGCATGTATGTGTGGGTGGAGGTTGTCATTACATCACCTGCGCACCTGTGGGCATGGGATGTAATTGTCAATCAGAGGTTAAGTAAGGGAGACACAGGTGATCAGATGGGGAATTAGGAGCTGGAAGCCACACAGTTTTTCAACCGTGCAGAGTTTGTGTGGGTCCGTATGGTTGTTATATCACCAGCAGCTTATTGTGTTGTTTTTTGATAATACACCGGCTCGTCAGACCCAGGTTTTTGTAGGTGTTTTTTGAGGCTTCACATGCAAAATAAAGTGTTGAACGCAGCTCCCTGTCGGACCACTTCTTTCAGAACCAGCATGAGTTGGAAATGGCTTCAAATTCCCTCATATGGCATTTTTTGTGGATAGATTGCCATAACAATTATTATTATTATTATTATTATTATTAAAAAGAAAAGGCGGTCGCAACAAAGATAGAGAAATGTTTTAAATTAATCCACAAAAGTTGCTAAAAAATAAACTTAAAAGCAAACATGGTGATAATTAGAAATGTATACGTAAAGAGCAAGAATGAAACTATGAATCAAAATGCTCAACCCCTTCTATGTAACGTCCAACATAAACGCCTCCAGGACACACAAACATGTAACTACCACAGACTACAGGTGTTATACAATCTAGTTCATGTTGGTGTACAAAGTAGCAGACATGAACAGTTTCCCTGATCATTCCCTGAGTGACTAGACATCAGAATACCTGAACCATATGAAACATGTGAGAAGGTATGAAAACACCTGTCCAACAGAAATACAACCACGATGGAATCACTGTTCAGTCTCTTCTGTTCACTTCACATCAAAGACACAAAGATGTTAACTCTTGTTTAATCCTGCACCATCCTGTCCTACCCTTTTTCTTCTTTCTTTCTTTCTTTTTTTATTAAATCATGTGCACTGAGTATCTATGAGATGAGTGGACATAACTCCCATGAAAAGAAGCAGGTTAATTTGCAGAAAGGACTACAAATAATTTTCTTTACTGAGAGTAAAATAATGGAACATGATTTTAACATTTCTCTGTCCTCCATACATGATGGATTATTTTCAAATTCATTCAACAAACCCCCTTTAAAAATGTTATTATCAGATTCTAGACCGCAGTGGTGTCTTGTCACAGTTTTTTTATAATTGTGGCTTTTGTTTTGCAAAAATGTGTCATTGAAATCCTGATAAACCTTCTTCTTAAACAGTGGGTTTGGGTTAGGGTTGTAAATTCAGCAGAAAGCATATTAAAACATTTTACATGTTTAAACTATTCTTGTTTTTTAATCTAGCAAAAACAACTTCACTTTGAATCCATTTGTTAATTCTTTCCCTACACAGACTGAAGGTCAACTGAAACGCTAAGCTTCCATTCATTTACATTTGGCAGCATGTTTCCAGTCGTTGTCAGTATCCACTGAACAAAGACCTGTACTGTTGCTTCACAGATCCTGTTTGGTGGTGTTTCTGTTTACGCTGGTGTTGACTCTGCCATGCAGGTCATGGTATGTTCTGCCCTGGATACGCCTGATTAACAGTCAGCTAGACTCTTCTCCAACACCAAGACTCTGTAGACCATAAGCTGCTGTCCAGAGGTTTATTAATGCCAAGAAAAGTGTGAAACTGAGAGGACAAGGAAATCAAATCAAGAACATACATTTACAGTACTAAATAAACAGAATAACAGAATCTGAAACTAGCAAATATGGCGAAGCAGCATGTGGCTAAGCCTAATAGCTAATAACGAGCATCTATGTCACAATAGAAATAAATAAACACAGTTCTATAACGTTTATTAGCATATATAAGTAGCATGACTTATTTTAACATCATGACAAACACAGTGATGGTACAACCGTAAAGTTGAGGTGAGTACAGGTTTTCTGGTAGGACAGTAAAACATTTGTGTCAGTTAAAAATGTCCTGATTTGTGATAATAATCTGAGACTTTATGTAAATCTAAACACAAGACAAGAGGAGGAACGAGAACATAACCAGCTGCTGCATCTTGACCCTGAAGAGACTTGGAGATTTACTGTACATATTTAAATCATCAATAACTCACTGACATCTTTTATTTCAAATGAGAAAAGCAATGAAAATAAAACTAAGGTGAGAAAGCTGAAGAATTATCCAAAATACACAGAAGCTCAGTAGGATTGTTATTTGCTGTAAATGTGGATGTTAGTTTACACCAGTTTACACTCTGAAAACGATACAAGAATATGAAAGTTTTTATTTTTATGTAAATAAATTAAAGCTGAAATGGAGAATCCCTCTACATCTATAGCAAATGTATGAATCAGAATCACAATACTTTATTTATCCCCAAGGGAAATTCCATTTGTAATAGTGCTCCATTTAACCAACACTTTAAGATAAATAAAATAAATACAAAAAAGACCAGACTATAAACATAGTGCAAACAATCAGTAAACTGTAACATAGATTGTAAACCCGTTAAAACTGAAGTGACAGTATGGTAAAACATTGGTTTCACAGTGAGAAGTTGTACAGTTTTATTGCCACCGCTCAGTTTTTGAGGTGGTTGGTCTGAGTCTTTTAGTCCGTCTGCTCCTGTGTTGGACCAGGAGCTGATGGAGGGACTGGGAGGTGTTACCCAGGATGCTTTGTAGTTTCTGAAGTATCTGTCTCTCCATTAGTTTCTAAAGAGTCCAGCTTCACCCCCCAAAACATCTCACGCTTTTTGTATCACTTTCTTGAGCCTGTTTGAGTCTGCAACCCCATGTATAGACATAATGATCCTGGATTTGACTTGAAGATAAAAAAGACAGAATAGTAATGATGCTTTTCACGCTGATCTTTAACCCTGATCACAAATCATCCTCTCATCTGACTGACGGAAAAAAGGTGCTAATTGTTCAGTCAGATCCCTTGTGACTTGAAACTCCTGGAACTTGAAGTTGTTGACAGCCTCCACCTCCTCACCATTTAGGCAGAGAGGAAGATGTTGTTTTCCTAACTATCATGAAATTCACCAGTCTCCTTTCTTTTACTGGTGCTTAGCACCAAGTTACTGTTGGTCTCCACATGTTGAACCTCTTCTCTTGATTGTGTCTCTGCCTTCTGAGTTGAGTCCGACTTTAGTGGTGTTATCTGAACGTCATCGTACTCTTTGAAGAGGAGATAGTCATTCAGTCCTGTGAGGACAGTTTGAGAAGGTTTGGGTTGAAGATGCAGCTCGGAGGTGTTTAATATTCAGGGTGGGAGAGGTTGATTTGTGACTTCCTGCTGTGATGTTTTGTGGTCTGTTGGAGAAAAAGTGCAGGATCCATGATCAAAGTTTTGGTGGTTGATCCCAGTTTAGGTTTGTTTATGAGATTGGGATGAGATGGGGAATTATTGTGTTGAAAGCAGTGAGAAGTGTCCTGATCTGTATGTTAAAATGATCAAATATAATAGTCTAAAAGTGTGTATTAGCTAAAGTGAGATTCTAAATATTTCAAGTCACCTAGATTTTCACAAAATCCAAACACTGAAATAGAAAACATGTAATGGAAATGGCTCTTGTTCAAAAAACAAAACAAAAAAACACAACTCTCAAATATCGCAAAAACCTTTTGTATGCTTTTACAAGATATGTTTTCAGGCAATTCAATAATCCAGTTATTGCAAAAGTGTCATGGAAACACTGTTTGCACATTTCCACGTCTCTGGCAGCGCTGGATGTTACATAACCGGTCAATCTAAAGTCATTAACATCTAGTTTCCAGCTGATTTTGGCTTCATTAGTATGATGTACAGTAGTTGTGCTATAATATGTAATCATTATGCCTCTAATTAATCACTCGAATGATCATCTGCTCGCTTCATCATCTGACTATAATTGTGGTAACTATGACATTTAAAGCGACACTACGTAACTTTTCAACCTTAATATCATATTTCCAGAGTCATTGTGATGGTACATCATCTTCCAATTGGTTTAATGACACCTCTGTCATGGTCTGAGGGGTCTGTATCACCTTCACTGGCACTATGTAACTTTGACGAGCATGGTAGGAACCCTGCCACACTAAAAAACTACAATTTTTTACGGCTTTGACTGCTTTACGGCATACGTCACTTCCCCCTCCTTCCCGATTCGTAGTCGAGACGAAAATGGGCGGGGCGTGGAGCGCAGCTCCGCAGAAGCTGGTAACCCATTGCTGCGTTGTGGCTGCGGCAGCTCCACACACAACAGACGTGGGGAAAAGATCGCTAATGGTTTAACTTTTCACTGCTTTCCTGCTCGGAGGCAGAACCACGCAGGCCAAGTATCTGATATAACAAATTAAAAGAGTAAAAGAGTCGTTGGCTCTCGTTGGGTCCGACCAAACATAACGTTCCTCAGTAAACAAACAAACACGCACACAGACGGGCGTCGGATCAAAACACGGGTTTATTAAACCACAAACAAACACTCACAGACCGGGGTTGGATCATTCAAACGGGTTTTATTCCCCACTTCTCCTGCTAAACGCAGTTGTTGACCAGCTCTCTGCGGTGCGATTAATTTTGTTGAGGAAAAAATATTAACTATTTGATTTGTAGCTGCAGAGGAAAAAAAATAATCTCACGAGGAAAAAAAAATATTGCTCACGCCTCGGAGCCTCTTCAAAGCAGTCAAAAAAAAAGAAAAGAAAAGTAAGAGTAATCCAAAACATGTACTGTATGTTGTACTATTATACTAATTTATTGAAACACATGGCGAATCAAACATTTACCAAAGCAGCTGCCAAACACTCCTAAACAAGGTAGTAAAACGTGGGTTGTGCAGAACTGCGGCAGTAAATCCTTCTAAAGAGTGGCGCTCCGACAAGGAGCTGCACTCTTTAGTAGGGATTTCATATGGATCCAGACCGTTAATAATCATTATTTTCTCCATATACCGCTCCCTGGCTTCCTTGTTTAAAGTATCCCGGTAAATTCCAGTTCCTTTCCAGCAGTTTAACATATTTTTTTTTGTGTTCCGTCTGTTCACTTGGTGAAACAGAAAAGCGTCCCGTCTTCTCTCAAAACAAATGCAGCGACGGGACAGGAGTTTTCCGGCAGTACGCACTGGTGCTCATGGGAAACGTAGTGTTCTTTCTGGTAAAGCACTACCGCTTTTGTTCAAAAGATGCCGCCAAACTCAGAAAAGCTGAAAGTTACGTTGTGCTGCTTTAAACCAGCAGAAGTGAATGTGATGATTTCTTCTGAATTTATTTGAAGATCTAAAACAGCTTCATAGGCAAAATTCATAATCGTCACTATTGTTTCTCTTTTGTTACCAATAATGTGTTTGACACCTCTACTGCAGTCTGAAAAGGATGATTAATAATTTGAGATTGATCTGCTCTAATGTGCTCCAGTATCTGCAGAAGCCACAAAGAAAGAGATGTTTTGCTCTTAGGAATTGGGACTTGAATCTTTTCTAATATGCCTGTATTTACATGTTTTTTTTATTGATAGAGAAGCTTCAAGTAGTCACAGATTTATAGAACATACAATTACACTTTCATACAGTTACTAAAATGTAACAATGGACACACCCACACAAATACACACACAGGGATATAAATAGATCAAAATGAGACTATGTACTTATAAATGGCTGGCTAAATGTGCAAGTTTTACAGGGACTGTTCAATTTATTCTTTAAATGTTAGATTTAAAGTTTACATTTCTCTTGAAATATACACACACACTTTGCTTTTTTGTGTAATCAACTGTTCATCATTTAGAATTTACATCCTGAGTGATAAACTGATCTTTTGTGATCTTTCCAGGTTCCAACAGCGGATGGTATGTTGTAGTTGGAGTTATAACTGCAGTCCTAGCTACAGTCGTAGTTGGAGCAGTCATAATTTTTTTACTTGTAAAGAGTGGGTGCTTAAAACTGAGTTTTAACAGAGGTACGTTTGGTTTATTGATCTTTTTATCCTGATTTATACAATTATCGTGAAAACTGTTTGTATTCACACCAACAAAGCAACTATCAGATTGGAATTTTATTTTTCTCCCTGCAGGTTCTCGGACAGAAACAAGCCTCTCCTCTGAGAAAAACAAAGAGCAAAATGAGACAACACCATTGGACATTCAGGAAAAGGAAAGTACCTGAGTTCAGCCTGACAGCCTGCTGTTGACCTGCAAGTCATCCTCATTCAACCGAGTCCATTCACCTCCGTTTGGTGCACATGTCGTGCACAGCAGCACATTCAGCTGGAATAACATGTTCATGTGGAAATATTTTACTGAGAGTAAAACTTAATAATATAATATGCTGAATAAAACAAACTATGATGTACAAAAAAACAACTTGTGCCGCCTACAGTATTAAAAGAAATTGTATAATCACAGTGGCCGGGTTTCCCAGATCCAACCTCTCTTAAGGATTTAAGAGAGGTTCAAAGAAGGTTTGAACTAAGAGAGAACCCTAAGATATGGGTGTTTCCCAGATGACTTCTTAACACCGTCCTTTAGTTTCGCTCTTTCAGACGCTCTTTGGAGCAGCTGTACGGTTCTGAAACCAAATGAATCGATGCCAGGCAAATCGATCACCGATCACTATCAGCGCATTTTCACACGCAGCACTGCTGCCTAACGCACTAATTCACTGCTGCCTGTGCGTTATAATAAAAAATTAAGATGATAAATATAATTCAATGACCCTTTTTCATCCAAACGGTGCGTTACTCCGTTATTTCTGGCTACAGTGAGGCTTTTTTTCCCCACACACGGAGACCGGGAGTAAACGGGGTGGGCGTGTGTGTGCGTTCAAAAACATGAGCCAAGAGAAGGCGAGTTTCGCAAATCGCAACGTGGAATTACAGCAAACCCTGGTTTTTCGCAGGGGTTATGTTCCAAAAAGAACCCGTGATAAGTGAAATTCTTTTTACAATTATAGAGGGCTTCAGATTGCAGAGATCATCCCCGCCTCGCACGTATTCCTCCTCTTCTGAATGATGCTGCATCCATACAGCGCGAGTCGGCAGGTGGGTTTTTTCAAGAGAAGAAAATAGTTATGGGTCGTTGTCTTCGCTCTTTTTTCTTCTGGGCAAAAAGATTCTTTAATATAAACCGACACCATTGATTATATTTGAGACTGTAATGAACGATTCATCAAAGGATCCCGTTCTTTCAGCTGCTGCTTCCCTGTTATCACATAGGTGCGCTCGGGCTCGGCCACGGCGCAGGAGGATCGGTGTCACGGCTGCCTGACAGCCCGGTCCGACACACGTCCAGGGGATTGAAGTGCTGACGCACGAATGCGTTCATAAAAACAGTTCTGCTTCGCGCATGGTGGCGCAGTTGATTTGCAGCGAGAACATGCTGTATAGCAGCCAAATTATCAAATAAATGATATTCATGATGATCGTTTTATTTGTGCGCATAAAGCATATACAGGAACACACTTGTTATTCCTTATTTTTCTTTTTTTCCCCCTTTGCTGTCACCAATAAATGCTAAACAATATAAATCTGAAGTATAAAATAAATCAAAATTTGTGCGGGGTGCATTGTTTTAATATCTCATTGCTTGGTGTGATATTGATTTGCCTGACGCGGCTGGATCTGTGAGTCTTTGTTCACTAAGATGGTTGGAAAGACTGGGTCAGCAGCATCTTTCATTTCCTTCTTAATGAAAGAGATACTTAAGCCAAGAGCAACTCTGGGAAACGCGATTTTCTTTCACAGGCTCCTTAAGAAGGTTTGAAAGAAGTCTTTCGCTGTTAAGAACTACTTAACTGATCTGGGAAACCCGGCCAGTGTGTGTGAGTGAGAAACTCAAATGGATTTTTGATCATAAAGTATTTGCACTTGCTGACTGTGCAGCTCCCAATTAAGTGCGTGTGATATTGTGTATTGATGATTTTCTGTTTCTGGTGTCTTATAATCCTGTAAGGGATGGGTCTTCGGACATGACACAAAAATAAAATTCATTCATTCATTCATTCATTCATTCATTCATTCATTCACTCACAGTGTTTAGGGAAATTAGAACCACAAAATCAGTTTTGGCAGGTGAGAAATCAGAATCAACCACCCAAAAAATAAATAAATAAATTCACATGCATCTGTAAAACCCACCAGATCAGGAGTCTCTCTCAGCAACACGAAACTGATTGACCTTTGACCCTGTAGTCTGCATCATGTTTTACATCTTTACTGTGTTTTCAGTCAGAACAGAAACTTTGATTTGTCTCCTTTTATTTCAGCCAGTTTGAGAGATGAGAGGGTTTCTTAGATTGTTGTAGATCTGAGATGGTTGAACTCGTATGAAGCTCATTCTGCTTTAATGTAGAAAACATGATTCAGTTGCCACGACAACTCTCACAGAAAACCAACACTTCCCTAAACTCTCTGATTGATTGTTTCTCCTTATCAATGTAAAAATGATTAACTATCTATCTTAGTAGTTGCAGTTGGAAATTTGACAAACTTTAAAATTCATCATTTACTCTTTAAAAAAAACTTTGTTCAAATGCTGTGATTATTTCTGTTGTTATTCTATTCTCTTTGTTTTGTATAAAGTTCCCTGTTACATGGATGAATTTTAAGCTTTACTTTTTGTCTATATTGATATTTTTGTGAGAAGATGAGACATCAGATTTGTGACGTGATGAAGATGTTACAACCTTCCTTGGCCGGTGAATAAATATAATTTACATCAAGTCAGAGCTTTCTTTAGATCTTTAAGGATATTGTATAAAGTTTATTTTGATGACCACTTTTATATTTTTTTACTCCACTGTTAACTGTTCCTGCTGCCGCTTGGTGACCTTGGTCGTAAGAACCTGCTCCAGGGACGACCAACGCTCGTGGATAAGACCTGCTCACAAAAACAGCTGAAGAAGAGCCGGACAACATCCAGCTGGAGGAGCTGCGGCGCTTTTATTTTCTTCAAGAAAGGAACTGTACAGTACATTAGCTGAATCCAGCTGCACACTTTTTAAGCTGCTGATCTGAAGTGCACGCTCTCGTCCCTCCCATCCTCTCTCTCGTTCATGCACCCATCATCATCATGCATGTTTAGTCTCTTTAGTGTGTAAATAATGGGATTTGACTTTATTTTACTTTTTTTTTTTGTTGTACATTTGTTTGAAAACTTATAACAGCAAAACTTTCAGTAAACTTCCTCCTTTAAAATGTAAATGTTATAAATAGCTACCTTATATAAACAATATACTGTATCAACCATTAATTATCCAAATTGCCACCTGATTGTTAAATTATTGTTGGTCTTTTATAGGATGAGCCAAACATAATTTTAAACCTCAGACTGAATCTTTGGTCTGCAGATGCAGTTAATAAGTCATTTAAATTAAGATCACATCTTTTTCTAGATCTAATTTATCAACTCACATTTTTTAATCTCATGTCACCACTTAAGATACAAGAGTAAAATTCAGCCCAGCAGCTCTGCTTGAAGTTTACTGTTACTTTGCGTTTATTGAAGGCTTTTTTCACCAGATGCTTTATTTCAAATATGATGATTCGGTAGTTTAAGATAAATTATGCTCCTGTATATCTAATAATTACTTTCTGGGAAATAAAAAGAAACATGGACCTTTAACCTACAGTAATACCATGTACAATTGAATTAACACCTGTAGAACAAAAATATGGAGGACGATATCTGTCATAATCATAAACAAACACTAATTTCCATCCACGTCTATACTTTATTCTACTTTTCCAACTGAGATCCAACTAATTGATGGAAAAACCAGTTGTCTGTTTTTTATGAAATAAAATTAATATAAATAACCTTTATTATAATTATTATCTGGTGATTCAATTCAGTTTTTGTTTTTCCTTAAATCTAGGAGCATTAAAGTTAGCCACAGTAGATAAAATGTAAATCGTTAGATACTTACACTAAATAAAATTACTGTTTGTGCCATCTGGTGGTTGTTTTTAGTTTCTTCCTCAGTGACGGTTCAGGTCCACTGAAATAAAAACATAGATGGTTAACAGAGAAAGAAAGCTTTGTTGTGTTTTTAACCTTTTGTTTTGTGGTAATGCAGTTGTTTATTTTATGCACTTGCTTTAGGTGAGATAAGACAGTAATTTGAATTGGTCTCTGACACACTACTATGTTATTGTAACTGAATTGTGCAACATTGTTAGTAATGCAAGTAAACATAATTTTTAGTCAATTAAAATTAAGTGATTTTTAAATGAAATAGAATGAAAGGAAGTACAGACGTGTACAATTTTAGTTGAATTGAAAAACTCAATGGAAAGAGTTACCTGAAAGTTTGCTGCCGTCAAATTAATTTATTGTGATTGTTCTTTTGGCTGCTGTAATTTCATTGTGTTGGGAGGGGAGTGCCGGAGAGTAATCTCGCCTGGGGCATTAAATTAGGTAGAGCCGGCCCTGCTTGTATAAACTTTTGAAAACAAGTTGTCTCTGTGCTGATCTGTAATTATCTGAACTATAGAACGTATAAACATACACAGAGAAGGTTGTTGAAGAATGGAAATCTGAGTTTAGACTGCTGACAAACAAATGTGTAATAAGTGAACTCAAGATAACAAATAAATATGTATTTTCTTTGAAAAGCAGGTAGTATAATTAGTCATTTGTTCATGTCATTATCTATAAATACATATTTACAACTATAGCCTGCGCTGTATGAAATCAAATGTAAATCAAAAATGAGTCATTTGATTTGATCATGCCAGCGTGACAGTGTGACGTAGAGGGTTAATGTCGGTCTGAATGAAGTCAGAACAAACATCAAAGGGGAGTATTTTATAACCTGCTACTCTAAAGGTGTCCGTGAGTTGATGGTAAAGTCCTGGATGAGTCACTGTTGATTAAATATTCACCACGTTTCCTTATTTGATTTGCTTGTTTGGAAGCTGTAACTCAGTATAAAACAGAGTTTGTGGTTTCAGTCTTTTAGCTTCTCTGATTTAAAGTCACCTGGAGGATTAATTTCTATCTCACCTCGTCATCTTCATCTTCGTCTGTCACAACGTCCAACTGCTGAACCTCTTTAAAGACATTTAAAAATGTGTTTGGTCTCCCTCTTTTCTGTGGTTCGATCTCAGGTACCTTGTTCTGATACGTGAACTTTATCTGCCTCATAACATCTTAAATTACAGCAGTTTGATTCTCTAAACAAGACCATTTTACACTAAAACTGATGTAAAGCAACTTGTGAGTGTGCAGGATCTGTAGGTCAAAGTTCACGTTCATGCTGCTCTCAGGCTGAAAGACGAGAAAAACTCAAGATTAAAATGCCGTTTTATCTCAAGCGGAACGAACAGTTTCAGGCAAGATGGCCAGATAAGTTTTTGGATAAACAACAGCAGAAAAGACATGAATGAGTGAAAGTGGAGTTGTAGCCGGGAGGACAAGTTCTGTTCAAATAAAAGTATGATTGTTCTAAAACTCCAGAACCAGAAAAACAGGACGAACCAAACACTGCAATAAAACTTTAATGCTACTAACAAACTCAGTCTAAGTAATGATCACAGTAGTAAAAATCACTTCCTCTTACTCAAACTTCCCAGTTACAGATGCAAATCTTCATCTGCATGGATGATTTTCCTGTTTGTTGCATCATCAGAGAAACTCTTCACCCACAGAACTCCATCTGAATAAAAAGAGATTGTCTTGGATTCTGAATGAAACAGCTTTAAAAAGATGATTTCTGCAGTTTCTCTGTAAGTGAATCATGTCTTGTGTCCTTCCACACATTTCTACAACGAATGTACTTTGAAAGACCAGTTTCCAGTCTGATAGTAAGTTGATTAGAAAACCTCCATCACTAACACGCTGATGGAGTCTTGGTGACAGGTGTCCAGGATGAATCCTAACAAGACACCTGAGTCACCTGAGCTGGAAATCATGACTTTATAGAGACAAAACACCTGCAAAAGAGAGAGAGAGAGAGAGATATAAAAAAGGAACTGACCTTTTATAACTCACAATGAAAAGGGAAATCACGACTTTATAAACTTGCAAGAGAAAAAAGACCCTTTGAAATTACAACATAGCCTAGATAGGGCACTATGTGAGGTATGATTTAAATATCTCCCAGAGAAGTCCGTTTTCTAATTTGGCTGCAAGTGATGACATGTCGTCGTTGTCGCACAAGAATTTACACGCCACTTGATTGCTTCCAGAGAAGAGATGTGTTTCCTGATATTTGCGCGAATCTAAAACAATACTACAAACCGTAGGCTATATGTGGGTGGTGTTTAACCCTCCTATATCTGTAATTACATTCAGGCCGCCTGGATTTATTTTGATTTTATGGGTGTAGAATTGTCAAATGTGCAAAGAATCAGTGCTCCTGTCCATTTTTTTCCCAAGATAACTTCAACTTTCAATATCTGGCAGTTATTCAATATTGTGTGTTGTGACTGTGTAATAACTGTTTAAAGGAATGAAAAGATAAAAACGGATTTGGATTTTTCAAATTTATTGCAGGATAAGAACTCTGAAATTACATGAACAAACAATTTCACATGAACAATTTGAACTTTGAACTATTTTACATATTTACAAAAAAGTGTGTCAGTCCTGGACTTTGTTTTCAATTGTTTTTTGCCTGTTTTTGCACTAAATGTCCAGGCGTTTTTTATTTGGTGTGATAATCTGTAAAGCAGTTCCTCTCCAGCTGCAGACAGAACCCCACATTGCACACCCCACACTGCCATGGGGTATTTTATTAACAGTTTTGGTTAAAAACTGCTGCATTTCAGTAATCTCCAACAATGTACACCCACCTTCATTTATTTTATCCCATTTGTTTTATTCTTTTTAACTTATATTTGTCTGCCTTTAATTTCTGCTTTTAAACTATTTTACTTTTTCATGCATTTTTTACATCTTTTTATGTAAAGCACTTTGAAATGTCTTGTACATTAAATGTGCTCTACAAATAAACTTCACTTGCCTAAACAACACTTGTCATCTCTGCAAGTGTTTGCAGAGAAGTTCTTGTTGGTATTTGGCTACAAGTGATGACATGACATTTATTTTTATTCCCCCCTCAGACATTTTTTTAATGTGGTACATGAAATTACACGTGGCCTGAATGTTTCTCGAGAAGAGATGTGTTTCCTGTTATTCGCGCCAATCTAAAACGAAACTACAAACCATGTGGGTGGTGTTTAAAGGAGTGGCTGCAGCTCGGATAGAGATCAGATCGCTCACAGACGGAAATCATCCAGAGATGCGATGCTCAATCCTCGGGTGTGTTCAGTGATGGAGCTGCTTCCTCTCGTGTGTCTCTGGGTCCTGACCTGGTCTGGAGGAATATCTGCTGATGCAAACGGTAGGAAAGGAAAACATTTAGATCATATTTACAAATGCATCTGAGTCAAATGGATGCGGCAGTCTGGAGCTTTAAGATGATCTGCAGGTTCATGGTGAGATGCGGAAACGTGGACCTGCAGCTGCAGATTGTAGCTGGTTTCCTGAGAGGATGTTGTAAAATAGCGACATGATATAAAATACTTCATCTCCGCAACAAAAGCGATGGAGGACTTCATCATCATCATTATATTTCATCTTTGATGCTTGTTTTTCCAGATATGTTATAACTTTAGATATGACGTCATTGGGTCTGCAGAGTATTTGAGGAGGAAGTGAACTGCAGCTCAGTGTTTATCTCTGACGAATCATTAACTTCCCAAAGACCTTTTTTTACAGGATAGGCTCATAAAAAAGATAAGTCATTTATCATGTTTAGCTTTTTACAAGCAAATATTTCTATCAGTTATCAGTTTCACACTATTTCAGGAAAGAAAAAGAAAGATGCATAAATCATTTATTTTAGATTTATCTGACATAGGCCTATAGATTTTGAAGGAAGTTTTACAAAGGAGATTATGAGATGATGAAATAGTTTTTAGATGCAACAAAATATTAACATTTTGTGGGATATTTTGAGCCGGAATATAATGTACATTTTAATTTCAAGTCTCTTACTGTAATGTAAACTGTTCTCCACACTAACTGGCATTTTTTTGTGTCATCACAATGTGCCAAACAAACAAAAATGCTTTTTGTAACTGTACTCACCAGTTCTTACACCTTTAATGGTTTTCTATTTTTCTATTTTGAGTTTATCTTTCCCAAATCATTGATGTCTTGTGTATCATTGTGCTTGTTTGGGTTATTCATCAATATGATAACAGCAAAGTGACTTGACATTTCTACTTCTTGCCTGCAGTTCCAATAGTACCATGATGAGAACTTGTGCAGGACTGATGTTTCATTAATGATGTCAGTGATATTTCATAATGTGATAAATAAATTCATCATGAAATTAAATAACAAATTCAAGAAGATTAAAAACAATCTTTATTTTTATTTTAGTGTACTTTAGCACTGTAAATTAAAGAGACATTTATATTTGTCTAATGTTTTCTATCTTGATCACTTTATGTCTAATATGTAATCAATACATGTTTTATTTTGTCTTTCAGGACCATTAATCACTAAGATCACAGTGAAAGAAGATGATCAAGTTGTTCTACCTTGTTCCTTCGGTTCTTTAAGCATTACAGATAAACTATTTGACTGGAAGAAAGATGGAGACAAGGAGGTGTTTATGTTTGACAAAGGCCAACATTACAATAACGGCCGTCCAGGTCAAGATGAGACGTTCAGAGGTCGAGTCACTCATTTTCCAGATAAACTACAGTCTGGCAATGCATCCATAGTTATTAAGAAAACAAAGTTAGCTGACAGTGGAAACTACACCTGTGATTTTCCACGTGAACAACCAACAAGACGATCTGAGATTGAACTTATTGTCGGTAAGTACTTTTATGTAACTTCTAAAGTTGCTCACTTACAGGAGAGACTGTTGAAGTGTCAGAACAGAATAACACATCTATGGATGAGATAGATAGATAGATAGATAGATAGATAGATAGATAGATAGATAGATAGATAGATAGATAGATAGATAGATAGATAGATAGATAGATAGATGGATGGATGGATGGATGGATGGATGGATGGATGGATGGATGGATGGATGGATGGATGGATGGATGGATGGATGGATGGATGGATGGATGGATGGATGGATGGATGGATGGATGGATGGATGGATGGATGGATGGGCGGGCGGGCGGGCGGGCGGGCGGGCGGGCGGGCGGGCGGGCGGGCGGGCGGACGGACGGACGGACGGACGGACGGACGGACGGACGGACAGAGAAAGAAAGAAAGAAAGAAAGAAAGAAAGAAAGAAAGAAAGAAAGAAAGAAAGAAAGAAAGAAAGAAGAGAGAGAGAAAGAAAGAAAGAAAGAAAGAAAGAAAGAAAGAAAGAAAGAAAGAAAGAAAGAAAGAAAGGATTATAGTTGGTTGTTATGACAGGCGAAGATGCAGATGACAAGATAAGATACAAATCGACCTTCTGCTTTGCCAATCCCAAAAATATACAATTTTTCTCAATATCAAGGGATTGTATGTCAGAGAATCAGCTGTCCATGTTGGAAATCATTTTTTTGTTCCCACACCTCTACTTTCTACTGATATACAATTGTCAAGGATGCAAATCAGATAAATAAATTGTGTCTAATATTTGATCAGAGGTGACTCATCCAGCTCTTAACCATCAACTCACCTCTCTGATGTTTGTTATGATTTTGATATTTGGTCTGAAACTAGTATAAATAGTAAGATTATAACCCATCCACAACTGATAATCTCTTCTGTAAAGCAACTGCAATGTTCATGTCATCTAAGATTGATTTTCTTCTTTTTAATGTTGTTTAATTTTACACTTTTGAGTTTTATGTGACTGTCAGATTGATCAAATCACAAAAACTATTTCTAAATGTCTTATGTTTTTCTCTTTTAGATTGCATCTTAACCTCTTAGGGCTGATGTCAGTAATAAACATATCTTCAGCTGTAGACCAGACAGATTGGTGTTTTTTGTCATTTCAAGACCATCAAACTCTTATCTGCACATAGCATCACTGTAACATACGTTTTATCAGGTGTTGTATCATGTATTAAACTTAATTGTTAGAGTAACAAAGTTAATCATCTGTGGGATTTAAAATAAAAAACAGGTGCTCTGTTGTTTTTAACTTTTACATTCATGATCTAAATGCAGTATATCAGACATAATTCAACATATCAGGTTAAAATTCACAGAATACAATAATTATTTTGTTTACAGCATATTTGCCAAATTGTATTTGGATAAAGTGATCTGGGTGGAAGATATTTCAGAAAGTGTAGCACAAAGTATCTCCAGCAGATGGACACAGAGCTCTACAAGTCTCTTCAAAGTTAACAAATAACGATGATAACTCTTGTTAATAATGCTTAAAACGGTCAATTAAATTCAAATGTAGGTCTAAGAAACGTTATTTATGTGTACCACAGCCTATGAATATTTATTAACATTACTTTTTGTGTAAAATATTGGATAAAACCCATTTTTGTGGGTATTTTTAACTTCCCTCATCTCAAAGAGAGCAGATACTTCAACTCAATTACATGGACCGACAGGTAATTCCTCTGGGGACAAACTCTGTACGTCATCATCATCCTGACTTCTCATTGGATGAAACCAGAGGAGAATAACGTTGGGATTTACCTCGCTCAAGCATGCTGATCCTTGATTGGCTGATTGAGTTAAAAGGCTGATAAATTTGTTACTTTAGATTAAAGATCGATGCTGATTGGTTTGTTTTGTTCCTGGGCGTTTACTGGTGTCGGATATTTAGTGGATCTTTGGTCAGGTTTTTGTCAAAGTCTTTGAATTTACCAAATTAAACTTCTTCCTAAAGGCTTGAGGAATTACTTTATATGTAATAAATGGAGATAAACAAGTTATAAACAGGTATGTTTTACATTCAGTAGAACGAAAATGAAGTAAATTTAGTTGTTGGTGTTTAACTTTTCAGTATTAGCTAAAGTCTGTACTGAATTCTGTGTGTTTAGAACATGAATTACGTTTTAATGTAACAACACAGATTGTCACCTAAATTTGGAAGTATTTACTGATTTAATACGAGACCATATTAATTATATTTAGCGTTTTGTTTTCTGAGACACATGAACGTTTCTAAGAAAACGAACATTTCAACTTTGAAACGGTGTGTCACACTTCTGTTTTCACGTTTCCGGTCGACATCAAACATTTATATTGTTTAATTATTAACTTTAACATGCTTATATTGGGTCGCATACAACCTCCGCGTTACATTTGGTTAAAAGACAGAACTGAAGAAAACATCCCAGGTGAGTCTAATCTGATGACGACACAGGTCATCTCCTCCATAAACGGACACATTTATTCAACATTATCTCTAATAGTGAAGGATGCCGACTCCGATGATGTAGGAAACCTCGAAATTAATTACAGTTAATATTAAAATATCAGATCTACCATATAAAGTTTATAAAATCAACTGGGGTGATTGTATTTATAGTAATGTAGTGGAATGCCTTGTTATCGGAGAGCAAAAAGTTTTCCGGTTTTGTTTGTGTCATATGGACGGATAGATTATGGTGTTTCTGTGTTTAACGTCGCTTTCTGGTTCTTCAGTTTCCTCCCACAGTCCAGACTGTAAACCAGATGTTTACTTAAGGGAGATTCAAAACTAGGATGGTGTCATTACCAGATTTGTAGATTGTTTGTTTTTTTGTTTTTCTTACTATTTCCTATTTTAGCAGCAACACACTTTGCTTTTCTTGACTAAAATATTTTTTATTTTCCATAGATTTTTTGTGTATCATGCTGCAACAAGGTGTTTAACTGGAATCATTGCAACAATCATGTTTAACCTGTTTTACTAGTTTATTTTAGAATGTATATTAAAAACCAGGTATAAACACTCCTCCACGTTTCAGACTTTCACGTTCACACTCCTCTTACCAGATATTTAGAGGTTTCTTGCATCTAAAGTAAAACCTTGGGATTTTTTTTTTTTTTAAGAAATTTAAAAGCACTGACTGAGGAACATTCTTCCATGTTGATTTGATTCTTAGTGAAAACTTTTTTTCTTTTTTAAAATTTACATTATGCTTATTTTGCAAAGAAACATAGAACTGTGCCCTGGGATATATTACAGCAGATTATTGTCATTGTTATGCTATTTTCTACAGTTTTTATATGGAGTCCTTATTTATATATCTGTGTTTCCATTTATTATCTATGAATGTTTTCTTTTCATAGCCTCTTATTTAGAACTCATGAGCTGAGCAGCACAGAACCTGGTCCAGAAACTGAAATGGAGTGATTTATTGATTATATTAACACCATACTAAAACACACTATTGCAAACAAATCCTACAAACAGTGGTAAAATGTTGGGTATACAAGCACATTTTTTAAAATATTAACCTGAGAAATACATAGAGAATAGGACCAATTCTGAAGCCGAAGGTTTATTGAGTTGATATGTGACAAAATTACAGCAACATTTATTCTGGTGAGGAATCCACAAGCTGATTGTTGCATAACAATATTCCTATAAATCACTTTATATGCACTTGTCATTGAAGTCATGAAGTATTCTTTTTAATTGAAAATGTCTTTTTGCGAGTGACAAAACCTAAAATGTACACCTCTCATAACAAGAAAAACAATCACACTATTTTCTGTTTAAATCTGTATTTTATTTTTATTATGTTTACAGGTGCCTGTCCAACTCCTGTTATCAAAATTCTTCAAACTAATGACGGAGGGCATCTGGAGTGTAAGGTTGTAGATGCTTCTCCAAAACCAACAGTGGAGGTGCGGGACAGTACTGGAACCAAAGTTCCTGCTAAACCAGAGAACGTCTCTGAAAATGGAAACTACTACACCGTTGTCCTGACTGCTGTTGTGACCAAGGAAGACAAGTATCATTGTGTTGTGAAGCAGAGAGAAATCTGTCATGAAGTTAATTCCACAGATACCTTTGTGCACCTCCCTGGTGAGTTTTACTTTAAGTTTACAGTTTACAGGAGATACACGGTGCATGAGATGAGAGTTGGTTGTTTTGGTTTTTTTGTTGGCTTTTTTTTATCACAGAACCAAAATTAGGTCACGAAGACTGGTTTTGCCACGCAATTGAGCTGTTTAGAAATGTTAAAACACACGTAATACTCATTATAAATGTTACATAGCAAAAGGAACCACCAGACTGGGGGGTACTGGGGTGAAGTGTAATTACATAGCTGTTACTCATCACACAAACATAGCACTGATTATTTATTTTTCTTGAGTCCAGAAATTAATTCCCCCATACAACTCTGTATAAGTTCAAGGTCAGTCTCCAAACACTGTTGCTTCAATGTTTCTAAGGGAGATACAATAAGTATCCTATAAAAGAGCAAAACTCAGGGATGCTAGTCAGTATAGTAGGTATAAATGCTTAGCTTAAATATGTCAAGTTGAACACCCTATTGCTGAATCTTCCTGCACCACATCTGGTAAACTCATTCAATGCAACACGTCCCTTAAGGCAGAGTCAAGGACATTGAAAGTCATTAGTCAGTAATTTTACAGAAAAAACAAAGTGGAAAAAAAAATGCATTTACTTTTTCTTGTATTAATTTATTGTATATATTTATTTATTTATTTTAAAGGAGGCTGTTTAACAGATAATTAGCTGCACACACTGTAAAAACACAAATGTATGTTGTCACACCTCTGTTTTATACTGATTTACAATTTATACGTTATTAAATCAGATCAAGAAATTGACTCATCCAGCACTTTACCATCAACTTACCGACGACTTCGTCATATTAGCTTGTAAGAACTTAATGATAAGATTATAACCCATCCAGGACTGATGTAAACGAGTCTCTTCTGTAAAGGAGCTGTGATCTTTATGTGATCTAAGATTGTTTAGGGTTTAATTATACTTCATTTTAATTTTAGTTTCATAATTAGGGTTAATACTTTTGACTTTATTTTTCTTGTTGACTGAGGAAATAATTCACAATGTCGGTCGGTTATCTTGAACACACCAATCCATCTTGAACACAGCAATCCATTATTTGTAAAGTCTAAAATAACAAAACTTTATGATATGTTAGAATTCCAAACAGCACAATTTGTATACAAAGCCAGGAACAATTTATTACCAAATCCCTTGCAGACACTGTTTCATGAAAGAGAGGGAGGGTATGATTTAATGGAAACATTAAATTTCAAGATTCAGCGATATCGAACTACAATGAAAAGATTCTGCATAACAAATAATGGAGTAAGGCTATGGAACAGACTGAGTGTGGATCTGAAGCAATTTCACTACTGTTTCATGAAATAAAATTTTAATTCAAATTCAAATCATACGAATAAACTCTAAAATGTCTTATGTTTTTTCTCTTTTAGATTCCACCTTAAAAAATACGGGTAAGTCCAGACTCTGATGACGAACAGTACCAATTTTAATGGTAAAATGAAATTGACCAGAAAGTAGGATATATGTTAGGGTTAATGTAGAAAAACGGCTATTTTGCAAACTAGCCGGTCAATGTGTAAATTAGCCGGCAGGGCGGTGAATGTGTAAAATAGCCGGCCAAAAGGTGAATGTGTAAAATAGCCGGCTAATGTGCAAAATAACCGTCAGGGCGGCTAATGTAGAAAAATGGACACAAGGTACTTTTGTCAAGGTGGCAATCCATTTTTAAGCTCATGGTGCGCGGACATCACATTTTTAATCATCTCTCCAGTCTCGATGCTCCAGTCAGCTCGAGTACATAGCTCGAGACAATTGTCTCGAGCTGACCGTGGCAATTATAGCAATTATTCTGAGTCCAAATCCCATGCAGTATATTCCTAAATTGAGTATTCCAAAATGAATAATGCAAACTACAGATCACGTCATTGGCACCCCAGAATAGAGCGCCACCGAGGTGGCAAAGCGCAATGGAGTGCTCTCTGAATTTGGGCACACCTCTACCAGGCTTATAGGTCTGGGAAATGTACTCGCAAATATCCAGTGTGACAGCCCCTATGACTGTTGGAGATAGTTTAACTCTTGTGTTTTTGCACCACAGGAACTGCATTAACTTACTAACGTACCTCTTTAGCGTGAAACTGTCAAAATAATTTGAAATATATACCGTATCAACGATGCTCATCAATCAGTACATGGTATTTAAGTCCAATGACGATTTCTAAATGTAAAGAAAGAGGTTATTTAGTTCATCGTTGTGACAGAGGAAGATGCAGAACTCGGTGTATAATTGAAATGAGCGAGTGCACTGAAAAGTAGAAAGATGAAGTACTTGAGGTCATTGGTTGAGGAGGACCCAGATGCAGGAGAGAGGCAGGAGGTAGGAGTTCCAAAAAACAGGGATTTATTAACTTAACAAAGCAAAAGCGCTGCTGAGCACATTCACCTAAAGCGCCAGTAAGTTTGTTACAAATGTATAATTACCGTAGATTGTCATGAATACGAGTACCAAACTGAGTTCCACTCCCAGCTGTAAGTGCACGTGTTCACCACGCCTTTGTCCAGTCTCTTGCTTGGTGACACACATTTTTATTTCTTGCCTCCTGCGTTTCCTCTCACACTTGGTATCAGGAAATCTGTCATCTCTGTCCACTAAGAGCTGGACCTAAACCTCTGGTCTTTATCAATAGTTAACATCAGTTCCAAATAGAAACAGAGACTCATTTTCACAAAAAAAAGAGAAGAGAAGCTCCTCACAGAGACTGATTTATTCTGTAAATGTTAGATTTAAAGTTTACATTTCTCTTGAAATATACACACAATTACTTTGCTGTTTGGTCTGAAATCAACTGTTTATCATTTAGAATTTACATCCTGAGTGATGAACTGATCTTTTGTGATCTTTCCAGGTTCCAACAGCGGATGGTATGTTGTAGTTGGAGTTATAACTGCAGTCCTAGCTACAGTCGTAGTTGGAGCAGTCATCATTTTTTTACTTGTAAAGAGTGGGTGCTTAAAACTGAGTTGTAACAGATGTAGGTTTGGTTTATTGATCTTTTTATACTGATTTATACAATTATCGTGAAAACTGTTTGTATTCACACCAACAAAGCAATTATCAGATTGGAATTTTATTTTTCTCCCTGCAGGTTCTCGGACAGAAACAAGCCTCTCCTCTGAGAAAAACAAAGAGCAAAATGAGACAACACCATTGGACATTCAGGAAAAGGAAAGTACCTGAGTTCAGCCTGACAGCCTGCTGTTGACCTGCAAGTCATCCTCACTCAACCGAGTCCATTCACCTCCGTTTGGTGCACATGTCGTGCAGAGCAGCACATTCAGCTGGAATAACATGTTCATGTGGAAATATTTTACTGAGAGTGAAACTTAATAATATAATATGCTGAATAAAACAAACTGTGATATATAAAAAAAAACAACTTGTGTAGCCTACAATAAATTGTATAATCACAGTGTTTAGGGAAATCAGAACCACAAAAATCAGTTTTGGCAAGTGAAAAATCAGAAATGAGAATCAACCACCCAAAAAATAAATAAATAAATTCACATGCATCTGTAAAACCCACCAGATCAGGAATCTTTCTCAGCAACACGAAACTGATTGACCTTTGACCCTGTAGTCTGCATCATGTTTTACATCTTTACTGTGTTTTCTGTCAGAGCAGAAACTTTGATTTGTCTCCTTTTATTTCAGCCAGTTTGAGAGATGAGAGGGTTTCTTAGATTGTTGTAGATCTGAGATGGTTGAACTCGTATGAAGCTCATTCTGCTTTAATGTAGAAAACATGATTCGTGTTCAGTTGCCATGACAACTCTCACAGAAAACCAACACTTCCCTAAACTCTCTGATTGATTGTTCCTCCTTATCAATGTAAAAATGATTAACTAACTACCTATCTTAGTAGTTTTCAAGAACAACATTTGAACACTGCAGTTGGAAATTTGACAAACTTTAAAATTCATCATTAACTTTGTTCAAATGCTGTGATTATTTCTGTTGTTGTTGTTATTCTATTCTCTTTGTCTGTTTTGTATCAAGTTCCCTGTTACATGGATGAATTTTAAGCTTTACTTTTTGTCTATATTGATATTTTTGTGAGAAGATGAGACATCAGATTTGTGACCTGATGAAGATGTTACAACCTTCCTTCCAGTTTGAGAGATGAGTGTGTTTTTTGGATTGTTGTAGATCTGAAACGGTTGAACTCGTATGAAGCTCATTCTGCTTTAATGTAGAAAACATGATTTGTGTTCAGTTGCCATGACAACTTTCACAGAAAACCAACACTTCCCTAAACTCTCTGATCATTTCTACATATCAATGTGAAAATCATTAACTTTCTACAAGTAGTATTCAAGTTTCGTTACATGGATGAATTTTAAGCTTTACTTTTTGTCTATATTGATATTTTTGTGAGAAGATGAGACATCAGATTTGTGACGTGATGAAGATGTTACAACCTTCCTTGGCCGGTGAATAAATATAATTTACATCAAGTCAGTTAGAGCTTTCTTTAGATCTTTAAGTATATTGTATAAAGTTTATTTTGATGACCACTTTTATATTTTTTTACTCCACTGTTAACCGTTCCTGCTGCCGCTTGGTGACCTTGGTCGTAAGAACCTGCTCCAGGGACGACCAACGCTCGTGGATAAGACCTGCTCACAAAAACAGCTGAAGAAGAGCCGGACAACATCCAGCTGGAGGAGCTGCGGCGCTTTTATTTTCTTCAAGAAAGGAACTGTACAGTACATTAGCTGAATCCAGCTGCACACTTTTTAAGCTGCTGATCTGAAGTGCACGCTCTCGTCCCTCCCATCCTCTCTCTCGTTCATGCACCCATCATCATCATGCATGTTTAGTCTCTTTAGTGTGTAAATAATGGGATTTGTCTTTATTTTACTTTTTTTTTTGTTGTACATGTGTTTGAAAACTTATAACAGCATAACTTTCAGTAAACTTCCTCCTTTAAAATGCAAATGTTATGATTCGCTACCTTATATAAACAATATGTTAACTATGAATTATCTAAATTGCCACCTGTTTGTTAAATTATTGTTGGTCTTTTATAGAATGAGCCAAACATAATTTTAAACCTCAGACTTGATATTTTGTCTGCAGATGCAGTTAATAGTTTTACAAAGTCATTTAAATTAAGATCACATCTTTTTCTAGATCTAATTTATTTATATCTAGTTTACTGTTACTTTGCGTTTATTGAAGGCTTTTTTCACCAGATGGTTTATTTCAAATATGATGATACAGTAGTTTAAAATTAATTATGCTCCTGTATACGTATCTGATAATTATTTTCTGGGAAATAAAAAGAAACATGGACCTTTAACCTACAGTAATACCATGTACAATTGAATTAACACCTGTAGAACAAAAATATGGAGGACGATATCTGTCATAATCATAAACAAACACTAATTTCCATCCACGTCTATATACTTTATTCTACTTTTCCAACTGAGATCTAACTAATTGATGAAAAAAACAGTTGTCTGTTTTTTATGAAATGATAATAGAAATAACCTTTATTATAATTATTATCTGGTGATTCAATTTAATTTTTTCAAACTAGGAACATTAAAGTTAGCCACAGTAGATAAAATGTAAATCTTTAGACACTTAGGCTGCGTCCCAATTGACCCCCTCGTCCTCGTTTTCTTCACTTCCCCTAAATTTTGCGCATTCCCGTGTGGGTAGTGGTGTCCCAATTCCTCTTTTCACCTAGGGGGAGGGGGCATAACAAGGACGAGGGGCTGAGAATATCCCCTTCAAATCGAGGGTTTTCACATGCTGACTTCGCGAGCGAGGGGCTATGAAAATTTCCCAGAATGCTACGTAAACTACGCCGTAGGCTCTGCGTCGATTTGACTCGCCGACCGAGAAACAGGCAGAGTCGTCTCAGATTGTGACCAAGGGAGCAAGCATTTTTTTGTGAGAAATAGAGAGAAATAATCCTGTGACTCGTCAGATTTGTTTTGGATGTTTCAGTTTTCAGAAAACTAATAGTTTTCAGAAACCACCAAGTAATCCAGCTGTTATCTGGGTAATTTACACACTTTCAGATAAAGTTGCCGAAGATCACGCCAGAATAAAGGGATTTATGGTTCCGCGTTACACCAACGCAAAGCCTACGGCGTAGGTTACGTAACCTTCGCCGTAAGTTCTGCGTTGATGTACGCGGCGACGCGCGCCGTACCCTACGCCGTAGGCACTGCGTCGATTTAACGCGGACCCAAGCTCCCGAGCCGGCAGACAGAAATCTCGAAATTTCTGAGCAAATTTCTTAACAGGCGTAGCTACAACTGTTAGATTTCATCTATTAAACCAACATCTTCCTAAATGATTTATTTCAGCCAGCGTAATTCTCAACAGATGTTACGAAACCCCTGGTCAGGCCATGTACAGGTGTTGAGACCAAGGGTCACATAGCATGACATTTAAACCAGTAGGGAACCCAAGCATAAAAAGGTGCAAATAACTGAGACAACACAGGGTTTTAAACTGGTGTGCTTGATTTTAGTTACACTCCAGCAAGATATTTACAATATTTACAAGTGTACAAAATGACCAAACAAAAGTATGCCACTGCCAGGGGACGTGGATGTTGCCAAAATAACAAATAAGCAGCTAAGGATGAACACAGTTCTATCTAACTGTCTAATAAGGAAACCAAAAGCCTGTCTGCCTAACTACTTTAACCAGTGGGACAAAAATACAATAGTGGCAACCATCCCTTACCTAATGTGACTAAACATAGATTCTGCTACGTGATGCCTGTGTATAGGGGCCCCGATCTTACCTGTCCCAAGGCAGGGCATATACACCAGACTATGAAGCAGAATAATAGCAATAACAGCAGGATGTGCTTCTGGACTCTAGCAAGCAAGCAAGCAACCATCAACTTGCTATGAGAGAGAGCCAGCAGGAACTGGCAAACAGCCCTTTTATAGGGCACAGGTGGAGTTGATTGGAGGAGGGCACAGGTGGAGTTGATTGGAGGAGGGCACAGGTGGAGATGATTGGTGGAGGGCAGAGACAGGGAACCAGAGGCTGGCCAATGGGAGATGGGTGGTGAATGGCTGCTGGTTATGGACCTCACCTGCAGAGAATGAGTGGTAGGGAGGGGAGGAGAAGGTGGAAGAGAAATGCAGAGCCACAGAAAATCCTACCTCTGTGGCACGTAACACGCCCACCGACAAGAACAAACTTACTCTAAGTTTGTTCACAAGCAAAACAAAAACTATTGTGACACTTAGATGCGGGACAACGCATCAGCCATCACGTTGTCTAAACCTTTCTTATGTCTTATGTCCAGGTTGTAGTTCTGGACGATGAGAGCCCATCGCATTAAGCGCTGGTTCTGGTTATACATTCTGGACAAGAATGTTAGTGGGTTATGATCGGTGAAGACGACGACAGGTACAGAGCTCGAGCCAACATAAACTTCAAAATGTTGCAAAGCCAGCATCAAGGCCAGTGCTTCCTTCTCAATGGTGGAATAATTAAGCTGTGGCTTAGTAAACTTTCGAGAGAAGAAACAGACGGGGTGATCAATTCCATCAGCATCCTCTTGAAGCAATACAGCCCCAGCTCCCAAAGCACTTGCGTCTACCTCTAACTTGAAGGGCAGAGTAAAGTCTGGAGCAGCAAGCACCGGGGCACTGCAAAGCAAAGCCTTGGCCTTCTCAAAGGCCTGCTGACAATCTGAAGTCCAAGCGAACTGTTTAGCATCACTGAGCAAACTCGTTAAAGGAGCTATGACGGAGGAAAAGTTACGGCAGAACGAGCGATAGTAGCCAGCCATCCCAATAAAACGTCGCAGCTCGCGTTTGTTCGTTGGGGCTGGATAATTAACAATAGCCATAACCTTAGCATGCACAGGCCGTACCTTTCCCAAACCAACCTCCTTGCCCAGATAAGTAATTGTTGCTTTACCAAATTCACATTTGGCCAGGTTTATTCCTGTGATCTGACAGTGATGACAGGTTTTGCAAAACTGCGCAACAGAAGATCGTAACTTAGGCCAAAAGAAATGCTTCCGTACCCTGCCGTAAGTTTTAGTTATCCCCAAATGACCAGACCAAGGAGTCTCGTGAGCCAACAGCAGAACCTGGTGACGAAAGGGGGTAGGCATAACCACCTGGGTCATCACACCCCAGTCCATGCCAGCTGCAGCAGGCAATGACCATTTCCTCATTAGCAAGTCATTTTCCACAAAATAGGCTATTGGTTTGCCCCTTGCAGCCACAGGGGAAACAGCCAATGCAAAGCAATGAGCTAAAGAGGGGTCAGTTTTCTGGGCAGCAATTATCTCGTTGCGAGTAACTGGAAGTGTAATGGAAGGCATATAGACAGGCTGTGATTTTACCTTCGCTTGGCCAGTTGAATGCTGGGGAAAAACGTCAGTCGCAAGTGGAGTGGCCAAAATGGAGTCTGACAAGTGAACCGCCCCACTCTCCTTACGTGCCTGAGCTCGTGTAAGCACACAGGCTGGAAATGTACCTGGGTGGACATCTGAGCCACTTGGCATAGCCATGGCATTGGGGTGTTCAACAATCTCCAGCACCGGGCAAACCTTGTCACCTGCAATGTCGTTCCCCATAATGAGGTCTATACCAGGAACAGGCAAAGCAGGGCACACAGCTACCTTAAAGCAGCCAGAAACCAGTTTTGTGTCAAGAAACACATTGTGTAGTGGAACTTTAATGAAACTCATATCAATTCCTTGAGCAATGCTGTGTGCACCAGAAAATGTAGCATCCGACAGAGGCAGCACCTCATTTAGCAGGAAGGACTGAGCCGCCCCAGTGTCTCTCAAAATACGAATCGGCTTCTTACTACCGGGGTCACCAACCAAGGACACCATGCCCTCAAATGTGAAAGGCTTGAAGCCGTCACAGCATGTAGGAACCGCACTGGTTGGAGTCTGCTCAGACACTGTCCTAACAAAACCCATCGGTTTAGCATTAGCAGGTTTAGAGGAACCAGAATTCTTTCTCCTCAACTGAAAACAATCCTTCTGGACATGACCCTTAGTGTGGCAATAATAGCATTCCCTCTCCTCCTTAGCACCGGCAGGAGGGGCGGAGTTAACCACACCAAAACCCTTACCTCGAGGCGCCCCAAACACCTCCTTATGGGTTAACATGTACTCATCAGCAAAAATAGCGGCTTCATGAAGCTGAGAGACCTTCTTCTCATTCAAATAAACAACACAACGCTCTGAAGCACACTTCTTAAACTCCTCTAAGAGTATTAGCTCTCGAAGTCCAGCAAAATCAGTGACTTTGCTAGCAGCACACCACTTATCAAACCGTTCGCCCTTCTCTCTAGCAAACTCTACAAAAGTTTGAGTGGGACTTTTCTTGAAGTTTCGAAATTGCTGCCTGTAGGCTTCGGGTACGAGCTCGTAGGCTCCGAGTACAGCAGACTTACACACATCATAATCAAGACTATCGGCAAGAGGCAATGAGGCTATTACGTGTTGTGCTTTACCGGTTAGCTTGCACTGCAGCAGAGTGGACCAGTTCTCTTTTGGCCAATTAAGAACAGTCGCAAGGCGTTCAAAAGTATGAAAAAAAGAATCCACTTCCGTTTCTCGGAAGGGAGGAAGTTCTATGTGCCGAAATAAATCATATCTACCAGGTGGTGTTGGCGAGGCAGTGGAGGTGAGTGGACCATGGGTGCCAATTGAAGAGGCAGGAGCCGCCACAGTGGATGGAGAGACCAAGGCGGAGAAGGTGGACGGTGCCACAGGTTGGGGAGAGGACTCCAGCTCCAACTTACGCAGCCTTATGGCTGTCTCCAGTTGGAATTCCAGCTCTAGCCTGCGGATGGCAAGCTGCTGGTCAAGTTCAGCTCTCTGAGCTCTTTCCGCAGCTTCTTGGAGTTCCCTTTTCTGCTCCCGCTCTCTGTCGAGGCGAGCCAGACGCAACTTGAGCTTAGCGCCATCCAGGGACCCCGTTGGGGACGGTGAGTAAGCGTTAGGGTCCCCCTTTGGCAAGGTCGGCGTCGACCTTACCCTCACCACTGTTTCCAGGGAGGCTGCACCAACCAGCCCAGCCTCCAGAGGGCCACCCAGAACACCTCTGTCCACTAACCCCTCCAGCACCACTGGTTTTAACTCCCTTTTAAGGGCACCACTGTCAGTCACAATACTATAATGTTTGGCCACCGAAATCAGGTCAGCCTTGCGACACTTCTCAAATGACTCACGGGAAGGGTTTGCAATGAACTGGTTTAAATCAAAACCGGATGCCATGGTACAACAAAAAACGCACAAAAACCAACTATCAACTCAAGTCTAGAGAACCAAGTATTTGCACCCCCAAATGCTCAGAAATTTCCCGGACGAGCCCCCACTTTCATGTTACGAAACCCCTGGTCAGGCCATGTACAGGTGTTGAGACCAAGGGTCACATAGCATGACATTTAAACCAGTAGGGAACCCAAGCATAAAAAGGTGCAAATAACTGAGACAACACAGGGTTTTAAACTGGTGTGCTTGATTTTAGTTACACTCCAGCAAGATATTTACAATATTTACAAGTGTACAAAATGACCAAACAAAAGTATGCCACTGCCAGGGGACGTGGATGATGCCAAAATAACAAATAAGCAGCTAAGGATGAACACAGTTCTATCTAACTGTCTAATAAGGAAACCAAAAGCCTGTCTGCCTAACTACTCTAACCAGTGGGACAAAAATACAATAGTGGCAACCATCCCTTACCTAATGTGACTAAACATAGATTCTGCTACGTGATGCCTGTGTATAGGGGCCCCGATCTTACCTGTCCCAAGGCAGGGCATATACACCAGACTATGAAGCAGAATAATAGCAATAACAGCAGGATGTGCTTCTGGACTCTAGCAAGCAAGCAAGCAAGCAACCATCAACTTGCTATGAGAGAGAGCCAGCAGGAACTGGCAAACAGCCCTTTTATAGGGCACAGGTGGAGTTGATTGGAGGAGGGCACAGGTGGAGTTGATTGGAGGAGGGCACAGATGGAGATGATTGGTGGAGGGCAGAGACAGGGAACCAGAGGCTGGCCAATGGGAGATGGGTGGTGAATGGCTGCTGGTTATGGACCTCACCTGCAGAGAATGAGTGGTAGGGAGGGGAGGAGAAGGTGGAAGAGAAATGCAGAGCCACAGAAAATCCTACCTCTGTGGCACGTAACAACAGAGCTGCAGGTTTCTCTCCCGGGACGACGGCACTGGGTTGACCCGGCGGACACGTCTGTCCCCCTGGCTGTGAGCTGCTGCTGCTCCCTTGGGGCGGGGGCTCTTCTCATCTCCGAAAACGTCGAGTCAAATTTCAGGCGTTATTTGGATAAACTGAGCCCAGGTTGGGGATCTTAACGGTTACTTTTGAGCCTCAGCTTCCTGATCAGGGTAGGGATGAAAACGAGGGGGAGTAGGAGAATTGGGACAAGCACCTGGGCCAAGTGCCCTAGATTTCAAGTGCCCTAAAATCTCCCCCTTCTTTTTTAGGGGTTAGGGAAGAAAAGAAGGGCGAGTGAAGTTGAATTGGGATTGGGCCTTACACTAAATAAAACTACTGTTTGTCGCCATCTGGTGGTCGTTTTTAGTTTCTTCGTCTAACGGTTCAGGGGGGGTATTCCAAGAAGGAGGTTTAACAAACACTGAGTTAAAGTCTCATCTTGAGGTTACTTGAACCCATGACGACTAAACCCACTCAGTTGGTTCCAACACACCGGTTATGAATTAACTCAACTAACCCAGAGTTGTTTAACCCAGAGTTGTGCGAGTTCCCGGTGAATCCATAAAGACATCATCTATCGAGGGTTGAAAAATGGAGCAGCAAGTCCTCCTGATCAAACCGTGATACAAGGAGCTGTGTCATCAACAGAAATATCCAGACTTTGATGACAAGGTGGTGACGACCGATAATTAGAATCAGGTGTGTTGATGCAGGGAAACAACTAAAACATACAGACTGCGGCCCTCGAGGACCGACTTTGGACACCCCTGTATTAAATGAATGAAGAAAACAATGGGAAAATGAATTGAAAAAATAAAAATAAAAAAAGTGAAAACTCTGTCAAGTGTATTTCTTTAATTGAAATGATTGAGACAGATTTGATCACGCACTCTGTGACTATCATTTTGACCCGGGTTCTGCTGTGAGCCACGTTGAAGCGCGTTTGTGCTCCAATGTATACATTGCAAACGTTAAACGTTAAAAATGGTTGAATTGTAACAGTGGTGTCGCTTTCATTTTTTCTAACATTATTAGCTGATTATATGTGTAGTGGGCTGGCATCAGTATTTGATTTTAGAATGAATTTTGAGTGTATGTCTCACAGACTATGAGCTGAGGAATATTGAAATTTGTGAGTGTATTTCTCCCAAACTATAAGTTGTGGAATATTACTTTTTTAAAGATGATATTAAGATAATTTAAGGCAACTGTAATTTTCATTTTATATAAACTTAAAACATTTAAGAATATCACAAAAATATTCTTGGGAAATCAGTTACAAAAACATTTTGAGTTCTGTGAACTTATTAGGGTTTACAGTGTATGGATGGAGAAGGTTACTCAAATAAATCAGGGATTCTGCTGAAAAACGGTAGCGCTCTCACAAATACTCCTCGGGGAAAGATAAAATGTCATATCGTGGTCTTATCACCCTCTCACGGTGAATTGCACGGAAGATTTGGGCCTCTATGTGTAACAAGCAGCAGCCCTCCTAAACTTGCGCCTAGATACCCGAACATAACTGGGTTATCTGAACAAAACCTGAACAAAACCGGCATAAAACCTACCCCCTACCAGGTTAGGTTCAGAGCCTATGTTACCATGGTGACTTACTTAACCTGACCATTTTGGAACGGAAAACCCAGGTTTACCATTTACCCTGGGTTAACATACCCAGTTTAGCCACTAAACCTCCTTCTTGGAATACCCCCCAGGTCCACTGAAATAAAAATATAGATAGTAAACAGATGCTGTTGTTACTGTAATGGCACTCTAACAACAAAAAATGCCACGTGAGGGAATTTGAAGCCATTTCCAACTCATGCTGGTTCCAAAAACCGACAGTGGTCCGACAGGGAGCTGCGTTCAACACTTTATTTTACACGTGCAAAGCTTCAGAAAACAACACCTACAAAAACCAGGGTGCTGAATGAAAGATTAAGTGCAAACTTGCATATTATCAAAAAAGACAACACATTAAGCTGCTGGCGACAGAACAAACCATGCGGACACACACACTCCATGCACGGTTGAAAAACTGTGTGGCTTCCCAGCTCCTAATTCCCCTGCACCTGATCATCTGTGTCTCGCTTACCTGACCTCTGAATGACAATTACCTCCTATGCCCACAGGTGCGCAGGTGATGCAATGACAACCTCCACCCACACATACATACACACTCAGCACAAAAATTGGCTACAACAGTTACAGAAAACAAAGAAAGCTTTGTTGTTCTATTAAACTTTTGTTTTGTGGTAATGCAGTTGTTTATTTCTTGCACTTGCTTTAGGTGAGATAAGACAGTAATTTGAATTGGTCTCTGACACACTACTATGTTATTGTTGTTGTTACTTCATTGTGCAACATTGCTAGTAATGCAAGTAAATGTAGTTTTTAGTCAATTAAAATTAAGTGATTTTTTTAAGTGAAATAGAATGAAAGGAATTCCAGACATGTACAATTTTAGTTGAATTGAAAAACTCACTGGAAGGTGTTACCTGAAAGTTTACTGCTGTCAAATTAAATTGTTGTGATTGTTCTTTTGGCTAATGTAATTTAATTGTTTGTGGGGAGGGGAACGCTGGAGAGTAATCTCGCCTGGGGCACTAAATTAGATAGAGCTGGCCCTGCCTGGACCTCATGTAAAGGGTCCTCATGCAAAAAAAAAACTCAACATATTTGATATATTTAGTAATAAGCTTTTAGAAAGAAAAAAACGTGTATAAACTTTTGAAAACAAGCTGTTTCTGTACTAATCTGTAATTATCTGAACTATAGAAGATATAAACATACACAGAGAAGGTTGTTGAAGAATGGAAATCTGAGTTTAGACTGCAGACATACAAATGTGTAATAAGTGAACTCAAGATAACAAATAAATATGTATTTTCTTTGAAAAGCAGGTAGTATAATTAGTCATTTGTTCATGTCATTATCTATAAATACATATTTACAACTATTGCCTACGCTGTATGACTTGAGTCATTCGATTTGATCAGTCCAGCGTGACAGTGGGACGTAGAGGGTTAATGTCGGTCTGAATGAAGTCAGAACAAACATCAAAGGAGAGTATTTTACAAGCTGCTACTCTAAAGGTGTCTGTGAGTTGATGGTAAAGTCCTGGATGAGTCACTGTTGATTAAATATTCACATTTCTTTATCTGATTTGTTTGTTTGGAAGCTGTAACTGAGTATGAAACAGGTGTGGGAACATGAGTTTGTGGTTTTAGTCTTTTAACTTCTCTGATTTAAAGTCACCTGGAGGATTAATTTCTATCTCACCTCGTCATCTTCATCTTCATCTGTCACAACGTCCAACAGCTGAACCTCTTTAGAGACATTTAAAAATGTGTTTGGTCTCCCTCTTTTCTCTGTGGTTTGATCTCAGGTACCTTGTTCTGATACGTGAACTTTATCTGCCTCATAACATCTTAAATCACAGCAGTTTGATTCTGTAAACAAGACAGTTTCACACTTAAACTGATGTAAAGCAACTTGTGAGTGTGCAGGATCTGTAGGTCTTGATGGCCAGATAAGTTTTGGGATTAGCAACAGTAGAACAGATGAGTGGAAGTGGAGTTGTAGACGGGAGGAAAAGTTGTGTTAAAATAAAAGTATGATTGTTCTAAAACTCCAGAACCAGAAAAACAGGACGCACCAAACACTGCAATAAAACTTTAATACTACTAACAAACTCAGTCTAAGTGATGATCACAGTAGCGCAAATCACTTCCTCTTACTCAAACTTTCCAGTTACAGATGCAAATCTTCATCTGAATGGATGATTTTCCTGTTTGTTGCATCATCAGAGGAACTCTTCACCCACAAAACTCCATCTGAATAAAAAGAGATCAAAGTAGATTCAGAATGAAACAGCTTTAAAAAGAAGATTTCTGCAGTTTCTCTGTAAGTGAATTCTGTCTTCAAGTCAAAGTAGCTTTATTGTCGTTTCTTCACATGTCAGACATACAAGGAATCAAGAGGACGTTTCCCACTTCCCTCTGTGAAACATATAAAGTGCGCAGGCACAGGCACAACTTGTGTCCTTCCACACATTTCTACGACTGTACTTTGAAAGACCAGTTTCCAGCGTGAAAGTAAGTTGATTAGAAAACCTCCATCACTAACACGCTGATGGAGTCTTGGTCTGGTGTTTCTGTTATCTGCACACGGTCAGATGGAGACCAATGGGAGCACATCCCATTCATGATGCAGTCTTTTATTTATCCTGACAGCTCAGGTAGTTGATTCTGAGAACAGATTACATGTATTTTCTCAAGTTAGCAGAAGACTTGTAAAGATTTAAAAGTTAAGCAAGTTAATTTAATGCATTTTTAACATATTTTTATGTAAAGCACTTTGAATTGTTTTGTACATGAAATGTGCTGTACAAATAAACTTGCCTTGCTCATCTCTGCAAGTGTTTGCAACTCTTAATTTTGGGCTCCAGGTTATGAGGAATGAGCAGGTTAGAAGTTTAAACTCTCAGATGTCCAGGATGAATCCTAACAAGACACCTGAGTCACCTGAACTGGAAATCCTGACTTTATAGAGACAAAACACCTGCAAAAGAGAGAGATATAAGGGAACTGACATTTTATAACTCATAATGAAGAGAGAAACTTAGCAATTACGACTTTATGAACTGGCAAGAAAAATCACACATAACCTAGATAGGGCACTATGTGAGGTATGATTTAAATATCTCACAGAGAACTTCGTTTTTTAATTTTGGCTACAAGTGATGACATGTCGTCGTTGTCGTCGCACATGAATTTACACGTCGCTTAATTGTTTCTAGGGAAGAGATGTGTTTCCTGGTCATACTGGTCTAATATTGTTCCTGGACTGAACTGGATCCATATATGGAACCTTCCATACAAATATCTAATTACGAATAAAGTTAGAGAAGTGTCTTACAAACTAATTCATAGATATTACCCAGCCAAACATTATTTGTTAAAATTTAAGAAAGATTTGTGTGTTGATTGTTCCCTGTGTGAATCTGAACCTGAAACTGTAATACACTTATTTTGGTTGTGTAACTCTACTGCCATCTTCTGGAGAGAAGTAACCCGTTACATCACCTTGAAGATGGACTCTGATTTTTCTTTAGATTGGAACAATGTACTTTTTGGTGTCCACGATGTCAAAAGTAAGAAACAGAAAGAACTGTATGTCATAAACTTGATAATAATATTAGGGAAGTATCACATACACAAAAGTAAATTTACTCACTCAAAACCATCCTTTACTGCATTCCAAAAGGAAACTGAACAGTACATGCAAAGTATTTGTGACTCGGATAACAAGAAAGCTATGAAAACTTGTGATTTGTGCACCTTATTTTCTGTATTTATTTAGCAGCCTACCCCCTGGCTGATGTTCTGTTTGATATTTCATTGATAAGACTTGCTTTTGTATTGTTTGATTGTTTGTCCTGTTAAAAAAAAAAAAAAAAAAAAAAAAAAAAAGATGTGTTTCCTGGTATTGGCGGGAATCTAAAACGAAACTACAAACCTTACATGTAGGTGGTGTTTAAAGGAGTGGCTGCAGCTCGTATAGAGATCAGATCGCTCACAGACGGAAATCATCCAGAGATGCGATGCTCAATCCTCGGGTGTGTTCAGTGATGGAGCTGCTTCCTCTCGTGTGTCTCTGGGTCCTGACATGGTCTGGAGGAATATCTGCTGATCCAAACGGTAGGAAAGGAAAACATTTATGATCTGTACAAATGCATCTGTGTCAAATGGATGCGGCAGTCTGGAGCTTTAAGATGATCTGCAGGTTCATGGTGAGATGCGGAAACGGGAACCTGCGGCTGCAGATTGTAGCTGGTTTCCTCAGAGGATGTTGTAAAATAGCGACATGATATGATATAAAATACTTCATCTCCGCAACAAAAGCGATGGAGGACTTCATCATCATCATTATATTTCATTTTGATGCTTGTTTTGTCAAAGATGTTATAACTTTAGATATGACGTCATTGGGTCTGCAGAGTATTTGAGGAGGAAGTGAACTGCAAGTCAGTGTTTATCTCTGACTAATCATTAACTTCCCAAATACCTTTTTTTACAGGATAGGCTCATAAAAAAGATAACTAATTTATCATGTTTAGCTTTTTTAAGCAAATATTTGCATCAGTTATCAGTTTCACACTATTTCAGGAAAATAAAGAAAAAAAAAGACATTGCATAAATCATTTATTTTAGATTTATCTGACATAGGCCTATAGATTTTGAAGGAAGTTTTACAAAGGAGATTATGAGATGATAAAATAATTTTTAGATGCAACAATATATTAACATTTTGTGGGATACTTGAGCCAGAATATAACGTACATTTTAATTTCAAGTCTCTTAATGTAAACTGTTCTCCTCACTAACTGGCATCTTGTTTGTTTAGTGTCATTACAATATGCCAAACAAACAAAAACACGTGTTGTAACTGTACTCACCAGTTCTTACACCGTTGATGGTTTTATATTTTTCTATTTTGAGATAACTTTTCCAAAATCAGTGACATCTTTGTTTTTTTTTTTTTTTGGTTATTCATCAATATGATAACCATAAAGTGATATTCAATTTCTACTTCTTGCCTGCAGTTCTAATAGTACCACGAGGAGAACTGATGTTTCATTAATGATGTCAGTGATATTCAATAATGTGATAAACACAAATTCATCATGAAATTCAGTAACAAATTCAAGAAGATTAAAAACAATCTTTATTTTCAATTTTATTTTACTTTAGCACTGTAAATTAAAGAGACATTTATATTGTATACTGTTCTCTATATTGATAATGTTATGTCTATTATGTAATCAATACATGTTTAATTTTGTCTTTCAGGACCATTAATCACTAAGATCACAGTGAAAGAAGATGATCAAGTTGTTCTACCTTGTTCATTCGGTTCTTTAAGCATTACAGATAAACTATTTGACTGGAAGAAAGATGGAAACAAGGAGGTGTTTATGTATGAAAAAGGCCAACATTACGATAACGGCCTTCCAGGTCAAGATGAGACGTTCAGAGGTCGAGTCACTCATTTTCCAGATAAACTACAGTCTGGCAATGCATCCATAGTTATTAAGAAAACAAAGTTAGCTGATAGTGGAAACTACACCTGTGATTTTCCACGTGAACAACCAACAAGACGATCTGAGATTGAACTTATTGTCGGTAAGTACTTTTATGTAACTTCTAAAGTTGCTCACTTACAGGAGAGACTGTTGAAGTGTCAGAACAGAATAACACATTTATGGTTTAGATAGATAGATAGATAGATAGATAGATAGATAGATAGATAGATAGATAGATAGATAGATAGATAGATAGATAGATAGATAGATAGATAGATAGATAGATAGATAGATAGATAGATAGATAGATAGATAGATAGATAGATAGATAGATGTGAAAGACGTTATATAGGTTGGTTGTTATGACAGACGAAGATGCAGATGGAGAGATAAGATAGAAATCGACCTTCTGCTTTGCCAATCACAAAAATATTCTTAATATCAGAGGTCAGAGAATCAGTTGCACATGTTGTAAAACCATTTTTTGTTCTCACACGCCTACTTTCTACTGATATACAATTATCAAAGATGCAAATCAGATTAAGACATTGTGTCTAATATTTGATCAAAAGTGACTCATCCAGCACTTTACCATCAAATCACTGACAACTTTGTCATATCGGCTTCTAAAAACCTCTCAGATGTTTTTTATGACTTTGATATTTGTTCTGAAACTACTATAAATAGTAAGATTATAACCCATCCAGGACTGATGTCTCTTCTGTAAAACAACTGCAACATTCATGTGATCTAAGATTGTTTTTCTTCTTTTTAATGTTGCTTAATTTTACACTTTTGAGTTTTATGTGACTGTCAGATTGATCAAATCACCAAAACTATTTCTAAATGTCTTATGTTTTTCTCTTTTAGATTGCATCTTAACCTCTTAGGGCTGATGTCAGTAATAAACATATCTTCAGCTGTAGACCAGACAGTTTGGTGTTTTTTTCATTTCAAGACCATCAAACTCTTATATGCACATAGCATCACTGTAACGTAATTTTTATCAGGTGTTGTATCATATATTAAACTTAATCGTTAAAGTAACAAAGTTAATCATATGTGGGATTTAAAATGAAAAAATAGTTGATCTGTTGTTTTTAACTTTTACATTCATTATCTAAATGCAGCATATCAGACATAATTCAATATATCAGGTTAAAATTTCCAGAATACAATAATTATTTTGTTTACAGCATATTTGCCAAATTGTAATTGGATAAAGTGATCTGGGTGGAAGATATTTCAGAAAGTGTAGCACAAAGTATCTCCAGCAGATGGACACAGAGCTCTACAAGTCTCTTCAAAGTTAACAAATAACGATGATAACTCTTGTTAATAATGCTTAAAACGGTCAATTAAATTCAAAAGTAGGTGTAAGAAAAGTTATTTATGTGTAGCACACCCTATGAATATTTATTAACATTACTTTTTGTGTAAAATATTGGATAAAACCAATTTTTGTGGGTATTTTTAACTTCCCTCATCTCAAAGAGAGCAGATACTTCAGCTCAATTACATGGACCGACAGGTAATTCCTCTGGTGACAACCTCTGTACGTCATCATCATCCTGACTTCTCATTGGATGAAACCAGAGGAGAATAACGTTGGGATTTACCTAGCACCAGCATGCTCTTCTCTGATTGGCTGATTGAGTTAAAAGGCTGATACATTTGTCGCTTTAGATCAAAGATCGATGCTGATTGGTTTCTTTTGTTCCTGGGCGTTTACTGATGTCGGATATTTAGTGGAGCATTGGAAAGTTTTTGTCAAAGTCTTTGAATTTACCAAATTAAACTGCTTCCTAAAGGCTTGAGGAATTACTTTATATGTAATAAATGGAGATAAACAAGTTATAAACAGGTATTTTTTACATTTCAGTTGAACTAAAACGAGTTAAATTTAGTTGTTGGTGTTTAACTTTTAAAGTTTGTACTGAATTCTCTGTGTTTACAACATGAATTACTTGTTAATATAACAACACAAATTTTCACCTAAATTGTGAAGTATTTAATGATTTAATACGAGACCATATAAATTATATTTAGCGTTTTGTTTTCTGAGACAAATGAATGTATCTAAAAAAACGAACATTTCAACTTTGAAACGGGTGTCGCACTTCTGTTTTCACGTTTCCGGTCGACATCAAACATTTATAATGTTTAATTATTAACTGTAACATGCTTATATTGGGTCGCATACAACCTCCGCGTTACATTTGGTTAAAAGACAGAACTGAAGAAAACATCCCAGGTGAGTCTAATCTGATGACGACACAGATCATTTCCTCCATAAACGGACACATTTACTCAACATTGACTCTAATAATGAAGGATGTTGACGCCAATGATGTAGGAAACCTCGAAAATGAATTACAGTTAATATTAATGTATCAGGTCTACCATATACAGTTTATAAAAACAACAGCAATGATTTTATTTATAGTAATTTAGTGGATGGCCTTGTTGCCGGAGAGCAAAAAGATTTCTCTAAGTTTATGCATATGAATTGATAGATTGTAGTGTTTCTGTGTTTAACGTGGCTTTTTGGTTCTTCAGTTTCCTCCCACAGTCCAGACTGTAAACCAGAAGTTTACTTGAAGGACATCACAAACTAAGATAGTGTCCAGGCCAGATTTGTAGATTGTGTTTTTTTTTCTCGTTTTTTTAATGTATTTTTAATTTAATTTATTTTTTTATATTCATATAAGATATTTTTTTATAGTTTAGACTCCAGCAACACACTTTGCTTTATTTACTAAAAAATATTCTATTTTCCATAGATTGTATAATGCTGTAGCAAGGTGTTTAACTGGAATCATTACAATAAATCATTTCAACAAACTAGTTTCTTTTAGAATGTATATTAAAAACGAGGTACAAACATTTCTGCACGTTCTTCTCACACTCCTCTAACCAGAGATTGTTAGAGGTATCTTGCATCCAAAGTAAAACCTGGAGATTTTTTTCCTTAAAGAAATTGCACCTTTACTGGGGGAATTTGCTTCCATGTTGATTTGATTCTTAGTGAAAGCTTTTTAATTTTTTTAAATTACATTATGCCTATCTTGCAATGAACCATAGAACTGTGCGCTGGGATATGTTACAGCAGATCATTATTATTGATTATATTAACACTCTACTAAAACCCACTATTGCAAACAAATCTTCCAAAAACTGGTAAAATGTTGGGTATAGAAGCAATTTTTTTAACCTTAGTACCGTATTCGAAACCTGAGAAAACACAGAGGACAGGGTTGATTGTAAAGCCGAGGGTTTATATGATGTGACAGAAATTAAAGCAAAATTTATTCTGGTGAGGAATCCACAAGCTGGCTGTTGCATAACTTCAACATCCCTGTTAAATCACTTTACTGTTGTATAAGTCCTCAAGTATTTTCAGTTATGTGTTGCAGTTTTTCACTGAACATGTCTCAGTGTGAGTGTAAATTCCTAAAAATTACAAATATCATAAATCTCAACAATTGTTTATATTATGTTTTCAGGTACCTGTCCAACTCCTGTTATCAGACCTGTCAAAACTAATGATGCAGTGCAGCTGGAGTGTAAGGTTGTAGATGCTTCTCCAAAACCAGCAGTGCAGTTGCAAGACAGTACTGGAACCAAAGTTCGTGCTAAAGAGAAAGTCTCTCAAAATGGAAACTACTACACCGTTGTCCTGACGGCTAATGTGCCCAAGGAAGACAACTATCATTGTGTTGTGGAGCAGAGAGAAATCTGCCATCAAATTAAATCCACAGAGATATATACATCCCCCCATGGTGAGTTTACATTTTACAATAAATGTAATTTTGTGTTTTAATCAGTTTTTCTGCACATTAGAACATGTAAACTTAATCATTCTGTTTGTGACTCATAACAACTGTATTTGGACCCAAACTGTATTTAAGTTGTGAATTATAAATTAGATTTGGATTGAAAATAGAGAAATATGTTCAGGTTATAAAAGAGAAACAAGTTGCATGAGATGAGTTTGTTTTTATTTATCAGAATCAAAATAAGTTTACCATAAAGAGTTTCACGACACAGTTCAGTTGTTTAGAATTGTTAAATCACACATAATACACCAAAACTCTGAAGACCATAATGCTGCTGTCCAGATGTTTATTGATGCCAAGAAAAGTGTGAAACTGAGAGGACAATAAAATCAAGCATATACTTTTACAGTACTGAATAAACAGAATGAAACTGAAACTAGCAAATATAGCAAAGCAGCATGTGGCTAAGCCTAATACTGTAGCTAATAACGAGCATCTATGTCACAAGAGAAATAAATAAATAAACACAGTTCTATAACATTTATTGGCAGATATAAGTAGCATGACTTATTACCTTAAGATCATGACAAACACACACTGATGATACAGCCGTAAAGTTGAGGTGAGTACAGGTTTTCTGGTAGGACAGTAAAAACATTTGTGTCAGTTGAAAATGTCCTGAGGGGTATTCCAGGAAGCAGGTTCAACAAATCCGAGTTTAAACCTCAACTCCGAGTTGACTTATCCTGAGAAAAGAAATTCTGAGTTTTCGGTTCCAGAACAGCGGATATGAGTTAGTTCAATCAACTCTGAGTTTGTTAAGCTCGAGTTAAAACGCCATCATCAGTAGAGCCCTGATTCAACGATTCACCATGGCAACCGGCGACAACAAAAGATCCACATACTTTTTCTTTTTTTTTTTTTTTACTTTATTTAACATTTCAATTTACCATTTCAATTTGACCATTTTACAGTATATTGTAAAATGGTCAAAAGATCATCCTTTAGATAGTCAATGGCTGGACTCAGAGCAAGTGTTTTGTAATGAACTAGAAATCTCAGAGTTACCATTTATTAGTCAAAGTATCAAACGTCATCAATGTTTCAAAAGCATTAATATTAGCACAACTTTATCAGCTTGGTGGGAATTTCTTAAAATAGCTAAAATTTCACTTTTTCCATGTGACCGTACACCCATATGGAACAACCCAGACATCGTGAAAAAGGATAAAAAGATGGTTAACTTCGTTCAATGGAGAGATCAAGGAATACGGTACTTACAGCACGTAATTGTAGGAGGACAGTTTGTACCTTTCAATACACTTATTGTTCAATACGGAGTTAGCAGGAATAAATTTTTAGAGTATCAACAACTTAAGGCAATAATAAATAAAACATACAAAATTAGCCAATTAGATTTAAAACTTCCCGCTAAGATAATAGATTTATTGAATCTAAGCACTTTAAAGTTGTTATCAAAACTCTACAGGTTAGTGTCTAAACTGGACGATTCAGTCTCTCTCCCGATCTCTAAGTGGGAGGCGGATCTCTCTCTTAATACCGACCAGTTTTCTTGGTCACAAATATGCTTAAATACGTTTACTATGACTAAAAACCCAAACCTACAACTTATACAGTACAAAGTTCTTCATAGAATACATTATACTGGACAAAGGATGTTCCAGATGGGCTTTGTCACCTCTAATATCTGTTCACAGTGCACAGAGAACACCCCAGATAATTATATGCATGCTTTATGGTTCTGTACACCGGTACAGAGGTTCTGGAAGGAGATTTGTGAGGATTTATCCACATGGATCAACCACAGAATCCCAGTGTGCCCCACGGTATGTATATTAGGTCACCTGGGAGACACTCAAATAGATCCTAATTGGACACACCGGGTTCTCACTGCCTTATGTATCGCAAAGAAAACCATTCTAGTAAATTGGAAACAAAAATCCAGTTTATGTATCAACCATTTTAGGAATCTTTTATCAGATCATATTAGTAGTGAGATAATGTCTGCCTCCACTGAACAACATTCGGCTGAATTGCACTCTCTGTGGTCCCCGTTTATTGGCTTCGTTACCTAGTGGGGGCGGGGGGGTGGTGATCTCGTAGCCCTTGGGGTTGGGGGTCGGCTTGGGGGGTCTGGGGCGCGGGCCTCGGGTGGCCCCTGGGGGGCGGTGGGGGGGGCCGCGGGGCCCTGTCCCTGGCCGGTGGGGGCCTTGGGGGCCTGTGGGGGGGGTTACCTCATGGCGGTGGGGGGGGGGTGGCTGGGGAGGGCTCGGGCGGGGGGCTGTGGCTGGGGCGTCTCCGGGCCTCCCGGGGGGGGCGGGGCCGTGGGCGTAGGGGTCCCACCCGGAGGGCCCGGCCCTGCCTGGGTGGGGGGTGGCTGTCTGCGCTGGGGGGGCATTGCTGCCTTGGTCCTCCGTCGCTGGGCGGGGGCCAAGTGCCCCTGCGGATGTGGGGACTCCGGGACCCTTGGGGTGTCCGCCGGGGTGGCCTCGGGGGGGGGGTGGGGCCGGGTCCGGGGAGCGGGCCTCCCCTGACCGGGGGGTGCACGGGCGGGCGCGGCGGCGGGGTGGCACCATTCCCAGGTATCTATGTCTTATGTTGTCAGTATGAATGGGAGGATGTTGGACCGTTTCCCCCTCCGTCTGGGGGCTCCGGCGGCGCCGGGGGCGCCCTTGGAGGTACGGTGGGGCCCTTGCCTGGCTCGGGGGGCCGGCCCCCGTCTACTGGACGGCCGGTGGGGGGACGCGGGTGTCTTATCAGGGCCGGCTTTGCTGGTCCTGCTTCCTGGCTTCGGCCTCCGCTCCCCCTCTTGCCCCCCCTACACGATTCATACACACATAGGCGAAAGGCGGGGGGTCCGGGTCGTGGGGGGCACTGTCCCCCGGGGCCTGGCACTCCCCGCCTCACGGTTTTAACAGCAAAATAGACACTGCACATTCAACACTTAATAAATACATTTGACAAGGACACGTAGTTCGGGAGGGGGGGGGGGTGTGTGTCAATCGATACTTGGCCCTCCCTCCTCCCTGTTTTTATGGCATTAATCACATGCACTCAACACAAGGGGCGGGAGGGGGTCCCACATCACCCGCGTTCCCTCACCGGCCTGGGCCTGGGACGGGTGGGTCGGGTTACCCGGGCCTGGCGGGGCCCGCCGTGCAGCCTGGGGTGCCTTCTGGCGGTGCTGGATCCCCCCGGGGAGGGGGAAACGGTGCGTGATTGTATGTCTGTGTCGGTGGGAATGCGGTATGGAAGGGTCCTGCCATGGAGGATTTGAGCCTCCATTGGCAGGACATCAAAAACGTAATAATTTATCAATATTATTTTATACAAAGATGGTTATTATTATTATTATTATTAGTATTATTATTAGTATTATAATTATTATTATTATGTATAGTATATTATATTATTATTAGTATAGGTATCGAATAGGTGAATGGATGAATGAATGGGATGCCTGGGTCTGGGGCCCTCCGTTGTCGGGCCTGCGCGGGTGTCGCCTTGTTGGGGGGTTCCCTCTCTCCGGGCCCGTCTCCGGTCCCCCCCGCTGCCTCTACGGCGGGGCGCCCCTCTGGTCTTGGAGGGCCACTTTCGTGGGGGACGGGTGCGCCTGCCCGCGTCGGCGGCCGGGGCGGCTCTGTCTCTCCGGGCAGGCTGGCCCCCTGCCGGGTGGGGGTCGTTGGCCTGAAGGGTGAGGGCCTCCTGGCCGCGTGTCCGGCCCGGACCGGGTGGCCGGGGACTGCCTGGGTCGCGGTCCGCCGCCGCGGGATCCCTGGCTGCTTCTTTCCGCGCCGTGGGGGCCCCGCCCGCGGGCCCCCTCGGCCGCCGCCGGGTGGGGGGGGGGCCTCGCAGGCGGTGGGTTGCCTCCCTCCTACTTCTCCCCTCTGTGGGGTTGCCGGTGGCCTGGGTTCCGGGCTCTTCCTTGTCGGCCTCTGGTCTCGCGGGTGGCGGGGTTGCTCCCCCCCCTCCCCCACTATAGATACACTTCAGGTGGAGCTTTGTTTGGTTTATTACACACACACACACACACACACACACACACACACACACACACATACACATACACACACACATATAGTCATTTAGTCACATGCATACACACACACACACACACACACACACACACACACACATGCATGATCATATACATACACACACACACACATAGACATACACACTGGCTTGTTCACCTGCATGCTGGCTCTCTAGTTTTTGGGTTTAGGTAGCGGTAGCGATAGCTTAGCTCAGACTGCGATCAGATCTCAAGATTTAGGTCGATTGCTGTTCGTGTTTTGGATGGCTCCGTGCCGGTTTCGTGCTTTGTTTGTGGTTTTTTTGTTGCAGATTTCCAGTGCTTGACGTGTGTCTCCGTGTGTTCCTGCTTCCTGGATTGGCAGTGGATGTCGTCACCCCCCCCCCCCACCCCCCCCCCCAAAAAAAAAAAAAAAAAACACTGGGTTTGTATGTGTATATTTATGTATGTGTACGCATATGTGTGCGTATATATATATGTATATATTACATATAGTAATAATGCACATATATACACTTTTGGTTTCTACCGTCATGGTATCAATCAATAATATGTGTGCAGACAAGGTAAAAAAAAAAAAAAAAAAAAACATTTCAATTTACAAAATCCCTTTGAGGAAACATTAGTCGCTTTAGATTAAAGATCGATGCTGATTGGTTTCTTTTGTTCCTGGGCGTTTACTGATGTCGGATATTTAGTGGAGCATTGGAAAGTTTTTGTCAAAGTCTTTGAATTTACCAAATTAAACTGCTTCCTAAAGGCTTGAGGAATTACTTTATATGTAATAAATGGAGATAAACAAGTTATAAACAGGTATGTTTTACATTTCAGTTGAACTAAAACGAGTTAAATTTAGTTGTTGGTGTTTAACTTTTAAAGTTTGTACTGAATTCTCTGTGTTTACAACATGAATTACTTGTTAATATAACAACAAATTATTCATCTGAAGATCCACATACTTCACGCCACTGGAGTTAGAAGTGTTAATACGTGCGTATGGCAAGTATGAGAGCATATTTCTTAAAAAAAGAACAGCTGCAGCAGTAAAGGAGAGAATTGGATTCAGTCAATGTGTAAGTTTGAATGCAGCATTCATTTAACATTTAAGCCAGGGGTCTCCAACTCCAGTCCTGGAGAGCACCTATCCAGCACGTTTTAGGTGTCTCCCTGCATGAACACACCTGATTCTAATCAATGGTCGTCATTAACTTGTCATCAAGGTCCGGACAGTTCTGTTGCTGACACAGCTCCTTGTATCATGGTGTGCTGAAGCAGGGAAACATCTAAAACATGCTGGATAGGTGCTCTCCAGGACCAGGGTTGGAGACCCCTGATTTAAGCACACTGTCTTATAATATTAAAGATGAAAACAGTGGTGGAATGGTATTGAATTCAATTTTATTGTCATTTAGATCAGGGGCAGCCGCCACACCTCGGCTTCAGGGGAAAATGTAAAGGTTTTTTTTATTTTTTTTTATACATTTATGGAATTACTCTGTGTCTATTTATATTGATTTATTCTATTACTTAATACATATAAAATAACTACATATGCATATCAGAACAACATAATGGATTTCACTAGATATTATCTTTCCCAAGACTTGTATTCCGTCATATCTTGAAATGTGATGTCCCAGCGTCCCTGATGACAGTGGTAGCTATCAATCTCGTTTTTAGCTCTGCAGTGTTACTAACTTACAAAAATGAAAATGAAGCAACAACCATGCAATTTTTAAAAAAAAAGAAAGAAGGCAAGTGATGAGTCCAATGTTTCCCCAGCCAGCAGAAGATATTAACGAGGCTGTAGCCACTGACTACGTTTACATGTAGTCAAAATTCGGGTTATTGCTAATATTCCGGTTACTGAAACATTCAGAATATTCCGTTTACATGCGTGAGCAAACAGGGTTATCCCTGTATACATGGTGATTAATCATTCGGGTTATCCCGATCAAACCAGCGACGCACGGAGAACGTGATGACGCAATTCCCGTCATTTCCGCTTCTTCTTCCTGTATCCAAATTCAAAACAAATGCTGCTTCGCGCAACTTTTCTCTCAACTTCATGTAAATCTCGCTATCCCCGGTACTTTCTACCGTCCACAAATGCCAAAATGTTCAAAAAGGGCTGGATGGATGAAGGCATGATGATGAGTGGCTGAGGCAGGTGTATGTTTGCAGCGACCCGGTGTTTTTTTCCCACACATCACCATCGCTGCTGATCTGTGACTGTATGCGCCCATCTCACAGACAGTGTAAAAAAAGAAGTGAAAAATATGAACGCGGTGCTTGCCGTTATTCCGGGAGGTCTGACAAAGTAACTCCAACCGCTGGACGTCGGTGTGAACCGGCGTTCAGAGTGAAGCCTTATGGTTCTGCGTTAAATCGACGCAGAGCCTACGCCGGAGGTTACGTAACCTACGGCGTTGCACGGAAAGACACTCTGACAGCGAGGAATTCGGACTGGCACAGCTGATTTAGCGGAGCTCTTTAATGCAGAAACAGAGGATGAGACTTTGATGGGGTTGATTAATGTAAAAGTTGAAATAAAGTAAATCAAACTAAGTTTTGCTCCCGCTGTATTTTTAAATACGCACACTTGCGTGCTTGTGTGTGTGTTCCGCGGCGCGTGTGTGTTAGTGTGTAGACGGCGCGCCGTGTGTGTGTGTTTTAAATATACAAATGACACACAAAAATGAGGGTATGCCTTTCCACACAGCACGCCGAATGGTCGCGAAAATACGGTATTTATATATGAAATGTCAGAATAGGTCATTTTTTGACGACACCCCAGGGTGCCGCGACACCCCGGTCGAGAAAGGCTGGTTTAGAAGTACGTCCTGGACTCAAAAGACCAGGATTCGTTGCGAACAGAGCATGCGCAGAAAACAAATTCCTGTTCCGTTTGGTCGGGATATTCCATTTGGCGTTTATATGACTGAATATTCGGGTTTTAAAAGGAGTAACCCAGGGGTAATATTCGGGTTTTTAAAAACCGGAATATGAGCAAATTCGGGTTATTTAAAGTGTTTACATGGCCGTGCAAATTCGGGTTATTGCCAATATTCGGGTTTTAAAAGGGTTATTGAGTGCATGTAAACGTAGTCACTGATGGATTAATTATGCAAGTTCATTATAAAGTAAGATATCAAATCATCCTACCCTCTTATAAATCTGTTTATGGGAAATATTTGACTTTTTTTTTTTTACTCTCTCTCTCTTTCTCTTTTCTGTTCCCTCCCTCACCTTTTTGGATTTGGACTTTAACTGTTTGAAGTTAAACTCGGATGTCCCTGTGATACTGTTTCACTGACATAGTTAATAAAATACATTGCGTTTGTTAGATACGCTTTTTCTGCTCTCTCTGCTGCTTGTCCCATTGGCTGAATTGACGCCACTGAGGGAGGAGACAGAGAGAAACTCAGGCTTTATTGAAGTAAACCTGCTAGCGAGCAGGTTAGGCTCAGAGGCTCAGTTGCCATAGTAACTGACTCAGAGTTTGAGTTAACTCGCTTTCTGGAACTGAAAACTCCGGATTTCCCTCATCTCAGGCTTAACAAACTCAGGATTTTCACTAAACCCGCTTCCTGGAACACCCCTCTGATTTGTGATAATAATCTGAGACTTTATGTAAATCAACAAGACAAGAGGAGGAATGAGAACATAACAAGCTGCTGCATCTTGATCCTGAAGACACTTGGAGATTTACATATTTAAATCATCACTAAGTCACTGACATCTTTTATTTCAAACAAGAAAACAATGAAACCCAGTTTAGGTTTGTTTATGAGATTTGGATGAGATGGGCAATTATTGTGTTAAAAGCAGTGAGAAGTGTCCTGATGTGTATGTTAAAATGATCAAATATAATAGTCTAAAAGTGTGAATTAGCTAAAGTGAGATTCTAAATGTTTCAAGTCACCTAGACTTTCACAAAACCCAAACACTGAAAAAGAAAACATGTAATGGAAATGGCTCTTGTTCAAAAAACACAACTCTCAAATATAGCAAAAACCTTTTGTATGCCTTTACAAGATATTTTTTCAGGCAATTCAATAATCCCGTTATTGCAAAAGTGTCATGGAAACCCTGTTTGCACATTTCCACATCTCTGGCAGCGGTAGATGTGACGTAACCGGTCAATTTAAAGTCATTAACATCTAGTTTCCAGCTGATTTTGGCTTCATTAGTATGATGTAGTTGTGCTATAATACTACTTAATCATTATGCCTCTAATTAATCACTCGAATGATCATCTTCTCTCTTCATCATCTCACTATAATTGTGGTAATGACGACATTTAAACCAGCTGAAGTGAATATGATGATTTCTTCTGAATAGATTTTAAGATGTAAAACAGCTTCATATCCAAAATTCCTAATCGTCACTATTGTTTCTCTTTTGTTACCAATAATGTGTTTGACACCTGTACTGCAGTGTGAAAAGGCTGATTAATAATTCCAAATTGATCTGCTCTAATGTGCTCCAGTATCTGCAGAAGCCACAAAGAAAGAGATGTTTTGCTCTTAGGAATTGGGACTTGAGTGTTTTCTGGTATGCCTGTATTTACATGTTTTTTTTTTTTTATTGGTAGAGAAGCTTTAAGTAGTCACAGATTTATAGAACATACAATTACACTTTCATACAGTTACTAAAATGTAACAATGGGCACACACACACACACACACACACACACACACACACACACACACACACACACACACACACACACACACACACACACACACACACACACAGGGATATAAATAGATCAAAATGAGACTATATACTTATAAATGGCCGGCTGGTACAGGTGGTGAAAGTTTATTATAGTTTTTGTTATTGTTAATATTATTATTGAGGGAGTTAACTATTCATGAGGAAACTGGCTTGTTAAAACTCATTTTTGTGGTAATTTATTGTCATAAATACGAGTAACAAACTAAGCTTCACTCCCAGCTGTAAGTGCACTTGTTCACCAGTTGTAGACCAGTGTAACCAGAAGGAAAGCGCGGCCTTTGTCCAGTCTCTTGCTTGGTTTTATTTGTTTTTATTCTTGCCTCCTGCGTTTCCTTTCAGACTGGGTAAGAGGAAATCTATCATCTCTGTCCACTAGGAGCTGGAGCTAAACTCCAGATTTATCTGGTCTTTATCAATAGTTAACATCAGTTCCAAATAGAAACAGAGACTCATCTTCACTAAAACAGAGAAGAGAAGCTCCTCACAGAGACTGATTTATTCTTTAAATGTTAGATTAAAGTTTACATTTCTTTATTATTCTTTTTATTTACATTTCTTTATAATATTTTATATATATATATATATATATATATATATATACACACACACACACACACTTGTTGTTTGGTGTGAAATCAACTGTTCATCATTTACAATTTACATCCTGAGTGATAAACTGATCTTTTGTCAGCTGTTTCAGGTTCCAACACCAGATGGTATGTTGCAATAGCAGGTGCAGCCATAGTTGCACTCATAGTTGGAGTCATCATCACTGTTTTTGCCAAAAAATGTTACTCAAAACTGCGTAAAACCAGAGGTAAATTTGGTCTACTGATCCTTTTATCCTGATTTCTACATTTATTGTGACTTCTTTCCTTCTTTTTTAATCATCTCATGATTCAAGTCAAAAAACTGTTAGTAGCAACAAGTCAGACTGGAATATTTCCCCTTTTTTGAAATAACTTTTTTTCTCCCTGCAGGTTCTCGGACAGAAACAAGCCTCTCCTTTGAGAAAAACAAAGAGCAAAATGAGACGACGCCATTGGGCATTCAGGAAAAGGAAAGTACCTGAGTTCAGCCTGACAGCCTGCTGTTGACCTGCAAGTCATCCTCACTCAACCGAGTCCATTCACCTCCGTTTGGTGCACATGTCGTGCAGAGCAGCACATTCAGCTGGAGTAACATGTTCGTGTGGAAATATTTTACTGAGAGTGAAACTTAAAAATATAATATGCTGAATAAAACAAACTATGTTATATAAAAAAAAACTTGTGTAGCCTACAGTTATTACGTACTCTGCTACTAGGGATCACAGAATCCGCAAATGAAAGGCATGTTTTGCAAGTAAAGATGTTTTATTTTTGACCCAATGGTTCTTTTGTTCAGGTTTAAAAATGATGCAAGTGACTATTTACAACAGTATGGAAAGCAGTTTACAAATTAAACCCAAGAACTAAAGTTTATATAAAGAAAATGACTCCAACGTAACCCAAAGAAATAAGCAAAAAGAACTGGACCCTAACCTTAAAATAATAAATCCACTAACTAAACCTAACCTTTAACCAAAACAAAATTACAACAAAATTAACTATACTAAACTAACTACTCTAAATCAATCCTCAACAAATTAGGCTTTTACATCAGTCAGGCGTTGGAGCCATCTAATATTTACCTTACTGCTTCCATTCACAAGTGATACAACAAACAAGATTTAGCAGGAACCAAACTTAAGGGCAGAAAGGCTGAGGGAAACCAAACATTTGGCCCCAAAGCTCACACAACAGCCAGAACGGACAGCACGTCTTCACACATGGGTTTGAGTGAGACGACTGCCAACGAGCACTGCTCCAGCAGCAGCTTTGTAGGGGGAGAGGTTCCCTCTGGTTGGCTTCCGGTAGAGGTGGGCGTCGCTCTCCATCAGCACACCTGCAGCAGCTCCAACTCCTCCCACCCCAGAGGACCTGAGCTCACAGGTGATTTAGTGGTGGCCACCTCCAACAGGGAATACACTCATCCAACTAAACCTCTGCACCCCAGTAGCAGACACTCATAAATGAATAAAAATAGTAAACAAAAATAGTACATTTACAGGGACGTAACAACAGTATTAAAAGAAATGGTATAATTACAGTTTTTAGGAAAATCTGAACCAAAAAAATCAGTTTTGGCAAGTGAAAAATCAGAAATCAGAATCAAACACCCCAAAAATAAATGAGTAAATTCAAATGCATCTGTAAAACCCACAAGATCAGGAGTCTTTCTCAGCAACATGAAACTGGTTGACCTTTGACCCTGTAGTCTGCATCATGTTTTACATCTTTACTGTTTTCAGTCAGAGCAGAAACTTTGATTTGTCTCCTTTTATTTCAACCAGTTTGAGAGATGAGTGTGTTTTTTGGATTGTTGTAGAGCTGAGATGGTTTAACTCGTATGAAGCTCATTCTGCTTTAATGTAGAAAACATGATTTGTGTTCAGTTGCCATGACAACTTTCACAGAAAACCAACACTTCCCTAAACTCTCTGATCATTTCTACATATCAATGTGAAAATCATTAACTTTCTACAAGTAGTATTCAAGTTCCGTTACATGGATGAATTTTAAGCTTTACTTTTTGTCTATATTGATATTTTTGTGAGAAGATGAGACATCAGATTTGCGACGTGATGAAGATGTTACAACCTTCCTTGGCCGGTGAATAAATATAATTTACATCATGTCAATTAGAGCTTTCTTTAGATTTTTAAGTATATTGTATAAAGTTTATTTTGATGACCACTTTTATATTTTTTTACTCCACTGTTAACCGTTCCTGCTGCCGCTTGGCGACCTTGGTCGTAAGAACCTGCTCCAGGGACGACCAACGCTCGTGGATAAGACCTGCTCACAAAAACAGCTGAAGAAGAGCCGGACAACATCCAGCTGGAGGAGCCGCAGCGCTTTTATTTTCTTCAAGAAAGGAACTGTACATTAGCTGAATCCAGCTGCACACTTTTTAAGCTGCTGATCTGAAGTGCACGCTCTCGTCCCTCCCATCCTCTCTCTCGTTCATGCACCCATCATCATCATGCATGTTTAGTCTCTTTAGTGTGTAAATAATGGGATTTGTCTTTTATTTTACTTTTTTGTTAATTTTGTTGTACATGTGTTTGAAAACTTATAACAGCAGAACTTTCAGTAAACTTCCTCCTTTAAAATGCAAATGTTATAAATCGCTACCTAATATAAACAATATGTTAACCATGAATTATCCAAATTGCCACCTGTTTGTTAAATTATTGTTGGTCTTTTATAGAATGAGCCAAACATAATTTTAAACCTCAGACTTAATATTTTGTCTGCAGATGCAGTTAATAGTTTTACAAAGTCATTTAAATTAAGATCACATCCTTTTCTAGATCTAATTTATTAGCTCACATTTTTTAATCCCATGTCACCACTTCAGGTACAACAGTAAAATCCAGCGTGACGTCAGACGCCGGTGAACACGCGTGAGCGAGCGGCGAGCTGAATCAAACAAAAACTGCTAAATAAGGATTAAATAATACTGCAGGATAATCACAAACGGTAAAAGAAAACTGCTATTTATAAGGAAGACTGGAGTTTGGGCAAGTTTCGGCAAAAGTGTGGTTGCTCTATCCAACAAATCTGGAAAGTATGTCGGGACTTCGGACAAGACAGGCTAGTGACGATCATACACCCTCACCCGGGTGACCCAGCCGGGGGTGATCAATCCCCGGCTTGTGTCCAAGTAGCGCACCACGGATCCCCCCTACGGATCCACAGCCACCGCGAAGCCTTTTCTGTGGCCTCGAGGATGTTCTTGGTGGCTCTCCTCAACTGCAGTCCTCTAACTCCAAGAAGTTTGAGCACTCTCTGGAGTGAATGTCCAGCAAAACCTCTGCACCCGATTTCGACTGGCTCGCAGCGGGCTCTCCAGCCATTGCTCCGGCACTCTGTGGTGAGCTCAGCGTATTTGGCCCTCTTGCGCTCATTGGCCTCATCAATCCAGTCCTCCCAGGGGACCGTCAGTTCCAGCAGGACCACTTGCTTGGTGGACTCCGATGTTATTACCATATCTGGTCAGTGAAGTGGTAGCTATGTTAGTCGGGAACTTGAGTTGCCTTCCCAGGTCAACTTGGAGCTGCCAGTCATGAGCGGAAGCGAGGAGTCCTCCTGCGGAGTTTGGCTGGTGTTTGGCCTTCTGCCCTGCTCTAACAAATGTGATTGACTGCTTCAGGGCGACCTGGGTCTTGCTGTTCTGTATCGCTGTGCAGATGGAATCCGCCAAGGATTTTAGAACTTGGTCGTGGCGCCAGCGATACCGCCCCTCTCCTAACGCCTTTTGGGCAGCAGCTCAAAATGTGCTCCATGGTGCCCCTCCTCTGGCACTCCGGCGTATCTGCCAGGCCCCAGGTGTGCAGGTTGGCCGGGCTTGGGAGGACGTCGTAGACTGATTGGATGAGAAACTTTGTGCGCAGAGGTTCAGCTCTCCAGAGCTATGCCCAGGTGAGTTTGCGAGGTTCTGCATGCTCCCACCTTGTCCACGCCCCTTGCTTGGACATGCCGACCATCTTGCTGCAGCGTGAAAATGGGCAAAGAAAAGAAATCAGGGACAATCTGGATGTGGAAGTTGGAGTTTTGTGTGCAAGAATGGAGACGATCGAACAGAAAATGGAGGACAAAACATCTAAGAAATCCAGATTTGTATGGAGGATTTTTTGTGCCAAAATTAAATAAATAAATACATCATTAATTAATTAAAATGGGAATTAAATATATCATTACATAATTAAATGTGTCATTAATTAAAATTAGAATTAAATATGTCATTAATTAATTAAAATACAATTCATTTCAGCATTTAATTAATTAAGGACACATTTAATTAATGATTTCGTGTTGCGTGTGAATCATGAAATGTAAAACTGTCAGTTTCACTCGTCAAACTCAGTGGGCGGATTCCAAACACCTCATTGGTTCCCCTGCACATCAAGTCAAGGCAAATCGAATCCACATATGGATTGTTGCAGGGCTTGTGAACACATTCCGATACACTAGGTGGCGCTATTCACCTCTACGTTGGTTTGGATACTCTACTCCAAAATTTTTACTCTACTCCAAAATTTTATTGGCAACCAGTACTCGAGATGAGGGGGGATGGCATCCCCCTGAAATAAAAACGATCAAAATCATCTCCCCTGTAAAACTGCCATCCCCCCTTTCCATCCCAATGTCATTTCATCAATGAATGTGGTTTTACTGCTATTTCAACATTTAGAGTCATCACCAGAAAAATAACACCAGAAAAATGTGACAATTTTCACCTGTTTCAGGTAAATCTTCACTTGAAATAAGTAGGAAAATCTGCCAGTCGGATAAGATTTATCTTCTTATTATATAATAATTATATAATATATAAAATTAGACATTTTAACTAGAAATAAGACAAATATTCTTGTTAATATTTTGAGTTTTTGCAGTGATCCATTTTACTTATCCTGTGAAGGACAGAGTCATATTGATAAGTTCAGAAAACTGTTTTTTATTTTTGTGTTTTGATGTATTTGATGTAAGCCCAGTGGATATTTAAAGCTTACAGAAGGCTGCATTTAACTGCTGCTATGTCATTCCTGCAGTATTTCTGCAGGTGTTTTGGTCAGTGCTATAATTTGTAATATATTTATTTGTAATCAGCACAAATTATCTGTCCCCATATGATCAAATCCACCATCCCCCCTGATTTTTTTTTAACAACTCAAGTACTGTTGGCAACCACTGAAGAGTCGGTCCTCTAACCACAAATGTTGAACCAGCAAGGTGTACAAAATGTCAAAATCCTGCCCAGAGCTGCTGAGAGAAGCAGCAAATTTAATTGAAGAAGCTGCAAGCAGAAATCCTCCGGCTCCAGCGGCTCCGTCACAGCAGATACCTGCTGCGCCATCACGCAACGTTACACCTGTCCAAGGTAAGCTCATTAATTTAATTTTAGTCAGGTGTGCTACTAATCAGTGACTCGGGACACAAGTGTGTGTTAAATTAGATAACAATTAGGAGTTGGACTGAAAATGTATTTGCGGTAGGCTCATTACTGTGTGCTTCGTGTGTACATGTTCAGTGTAGCTAAATGGTGGGAGCATAAAATTACTTCGCTAATCGGCAAAATAGTGTTAGCTGGCAGTAACACGTCAAGATATAAGTTGAGGCTGTTTTAGCTGACTGGTGACCAGTGAGCTGTGACATTTTTCTGTTTCAGCCGAGGTAGCAAGGCTCTTTGCATATAACAGTGGAGCCAGAAGGAATATGACCAGACAACGATCAGCACAAATCGAAGTTAATCGAACAAGCCGAACAACTACACTCACACTGTCTGTTGTTTGGCTGACCACAAGGCAGATAAAGTTCCAAGCGTGGTACTTAAAGCAGCACTATGTAACTTTTCCACCTTAAAGCAGCACAATGTAACTTTCAGCTTTTGTTGAGTTTGGCGGCTCCTTTGGACAAAAGCGGTAGTGCTTTACCAGAAAGAACACTACATTTCCCATGAGCACCAGCGCGTACTGCCGGAAAGATCCTGTCCCCGTCGCGTGCATTTGTTTTGATAGTGAATGAACGGGACAGACTTTCAAAACTACTTTTCTGTTTTCAGCGGTCGTTTGCAGGATGGATAGCGAAGAGGTAATGTTTCTATTTGGCTAAACAATTAATCGATATCATCATCATATGTGACGTCACACAGTACTCGCAGCGCCATCTTGAGGACCGACTTGCAACATGCCGTCTATCTGTTGTGCCGTGGGATGCGACAACAATAAGTCTAAAAAAACGGGATTGACCTTTTATAGACAAGTTTACGCGCCAAAACACGGGCGCTGCCATTCGTCTGCATAGATGCGGGTCATTTCCGGTGGGAGTGATTTGCGCATCGTTTACCGGTGTAAACACAGCGGCGTGGACACAAAACCTAAAGCAAAGACTCGCTGCTCGTGAGCTTTTAATGTCGACAACTATGTCTTTGTCATGGGAACACGGTTCTACTACTCTGACTGGAGATGGCGTTACTCTCACCACCAGAATTCAGTGCAGAACCGGGATGATAACGTGATGACAGCAGCAGAACTGACAGCTGATCTGCTCCTACTTCCTGAAATCCGCAACGGACAAACTGAAAGTTTCTGAGGTTTATCAATATCTGCACAGAGACAAAGTCGGTTTTGTCATGTCATACATGATCGTTTTGTTTATTTGAAAGCAAATGTCTAGCCTGGCCAGTGTTTGAACAATGCGGGGCTTAAAGCTCGGCTGCTGTAACTGAAGCTGCAGCTGACATGGAGAAGTCAGACCTGCGTCATGTTCGTGTTGCTGGACCTGGAGATCGTTCCCATTCAGCTGCGATCTTATGGAAGGTAACAAGATTATTTGACATATATGTCTTCATTTTTGGTATCCAAACTACATCATAGTTTACTTGGCTTTTTTTTTCTCTAGGTAGAAAATGCTGTGAGACGGGAAAACCGGGCTTGCCTGCACTGACTGACAAGAGCTGGGTCTGAAAGAAATGCTGGTCAGAAGAAGATGAAGTACAGGACTGTCTCAGAAAATTAGAATATTGTGATTTTCTCTAATGCAATTGTAAAAACAAAAATGTCATACATTCTGGATTCATTACAAATTAACTGAAATATTGCAAGTCTTTTATTATTTTAATATTGCTGATCATGGCTTACAGCTTAAGAAAACTAAAATATCCTATCTCAAAAAATTAGAATATTCTGGGAATCTTAATCTTAAACTGTAAGCCATAATAAGCAATATTAAAATAATAAAAGGCTTGCAATATTTCAGTTGATTTGTAATGAATCCAGAATGTTGACATTTTTTATTTTTTTTTTTTAATTGCATTACAGAAAATAAAGAACTTTATCACAATACACACACAACAGGAAGGATCTTTACCAGCCGTCACCAACAGCATCTTCTACCACTCCAGAACCGGCACAGGAGGTGAAACTCTGTAGGACTCATGAAGAGTGGAGGACCAGCCCTGGGAATATTCTCCTGCAGCTCTGCCTCCCGCCATCACCCAACTTTTCACACATAGCCTACTCCCAAAAATTGATGATTTTGTTGAGGGAAGGTTACAGTTCTGCAGTAAATATGTCAGCATTTTAAAACCAAAATGAGCAGCCTTATTTAGGAACCAACAGATGTTTGTACTGTGAAAATAAAGTTTGATGAAACTTAATTTAATTTCATTATTGCACTGAACTACATGAATTACATTTCTATTTATTTATGCACAACTGTAGAATATGCACACATTTGATTTATGTGCACAAATTCAATTAACAGTTCCCTTACCTCCATAGTAAAATACAAAAGCATCCCACACAATTACATCACTATAAAAACTATTCATATATAATATTAAAAAATACAATGCACACAGTATTTGTTGTTTATCTTTATTTAATGAACAACATCACTTGTGTAGCAGGCTCGGCCTCAGGTGACAGGTTTCAGGACCATCTAAAAAAAGGGGAAGAGAAAAACATGGAGCAAAATTAATGCAGAAAATCTCATTACACTTAAAACAAGAGTATTTACCAAAAAAATAACTTATTTGACAATCTTCACCTGTTTCAAGTACATTTTCATTTGAAATAAGTAGAAAAATCTGCCAGTGGGACAAGATTTATCTTCTCATTACAAGCAAAAAAATCTTGTTCCACTGGCAGATTTTTTCACACGCAGGCACGCACACACATACACACACGTCCCATCTCAAAACCATCAACTGCCTTATAAAAATACCAGTAGCAATGTTAGTGTATGACAACTTCTTCATAATTTACAGTACTGTCAGCTTCACAGCTAAAGTTGCTGAACTTACCCTCAGATCCGTGTTTGTTTCTCCGGGGGAGGCAGCGGATCCGCCGGCTGAGTTACTCCTTTCTGGCTGGGGAGAGCGATTATAAACCAACCACAACTCAGGGAATGGATTATCCTTTGTTGTTTTTTTGTCAACAAAGTGGTGTGAGCAAACAAAAATGTTGCGCGGTGGTTTTTTAGATGTAAAGCCTCCAGCCCGGTCCGTGGCTTCAGAAAAAAAGTAAACAACAGAGCGCATGGACGTGTCTCTTTGTAGCTGGTTTGTGGTTGCAGCTCTATCTATCCAACCACTCCTTCAGGTGCTCCCTCGAGTTCTTACATCCAACTGCCGAGACATGTCGTTCCCGAACCACTTTTTTTCTTAGAAATATCCATTTTGTCCCTCTTTGTCAGAGCAATGTTGCCACTGTTTTCAATGGAAAAACCCCAAAACGGAAGTGAACTGCTTAGAGGGGAGGAGTTTAGGAAGTAGAGCGGAAACGGCCGGTAAACTTGTCTATAATGTCCCCAAAAACACTGAGCGTCGAGAGAAATGGATTGCTGCTATCAAGAGGGACCACTGGACTCCTACAGAGCACTCCAGACTTTGCAGTGAGCACTTTGTTTCTGGTAAGTAACCATGCTACCCACCCGTCCCTTGAAATACAGAATTGTTACGTAATTGGGAATTAAAAGTTGCGTTCCGTATTGAACCAATACGGAACGCAGTTTATTCTGTATTTCACAATTGTCCCATGCAAGTCTGTCACACACAGGAACAACGAACTAACAGTAATGAACAAAATAAAGGAGAGGATATATTAAAGACAGCAACATGTGTTGGTTCGCTCTTCGTTATTTATTGATGTCATGTCACTTCATTCGTTTCAGTAAATTCAACTAAGGTGAAAACAAATATATTAGATAGATTATTCCCACTACATGCAAAGTGATATATTCCAAGCCTTTATTTATCATATTTTTGATGATTATGGCTCACAGTTTATGAAAAGCCCAAATAAAAGATCTCAAAAAATTTGAATATTTTATGAAATCAATAAACAATTCAATCATCAAAATGATAACAGATAAAGGCTTAATATATCTTGCTTTGCATGTAATGAGACTATGTAATATATTAGTTTCACCTTGTAAGTTGAATTATTGAAATAAATTAACTTTTACACCATATTCTAATTTTCTGACCTTCACCTGTAGCTATATTTATATTTACTTGCATGTACATCTTGGCTTATGTGGACATACATAGCATTTCAGTTGCATGGTTGGCTGTCTGTACAGTCATGCAAGTTCAATGCTATTAAAGCACTTAAAACTTTAAATAAAAGCATTTTTGTTTTTTCATTCAAATCAGTTTACCCATGTGTTTTAAAACCAGTAGCTACAGAAATTGTACTTCAATAATAGACTGCTTTGAAATTTTTCTTGAGAAGCCTAAAAACATGAGAGCCCGAGCACAAACATATTCACAATATAAGCATCATAATACTGTTAAATATTTGATATCAATAACTCCACAGGGAGTTATATCATTTGTGTCTACTGGTTGGGGGGGGCGAACAAGCAATAAGCACATAACACAAAACAGCGGCTACCTGGAAAAACTGTCCCCTGGTGATGTGGTCCTAGCAAATGGAGGCTTCACCATAGGAGATGCTGTGGGCTTGTACAGCGCTCATCTCAAAATACCTGCCTTCACTAGAGGGAAACAGCAACTGCACCCAAGTGAACTTGAGACAACAAGGGGACTAGCAGCTGTTCGGATCCATGATCCGGTTGTGCCCTCAGAATGAAGTGTCATTGTGTTCCCAGTGTAACATATAATGATGTAAATAGTTTGTCTTTATGCATGTCTCTTGCTTGAAATAAAGAAAATGTTAAATTAAATTACACTGCTCTTATTGTTTCTTTAATAATCAGTCACAGTAAACAAGTAATTAATATAAACAAGTCATTAATAACAATACCATTTACACCATTACATCATAAACCACATGGCTCATACGATTCAAACTGCATTTCCAATGTGCAAATATTTCTTCACTGCAAAAACTCAAAATCTAAGTTAGACTGTTTCTTATTTTTAGTCAAAAATGTCTAATTTCTAGTCAAAACAAATCAGATTACATTAAATAAGTCTCATCACCTAAGAAGTAACTTGTTTTTAGACAATGTTCACTTATTTCAAGGTCATTTTCACTTGAAATATGTAGAAAGATTTGTCAATGGAGTTAGTTTTTTTCTTACTACATTGGTACATTTCTCTACTTATTTCCACTGAAATTTAGTTTGAAAGAAACTTTTACTTACTTTTTAGGTGATGAGTCTTATTTAAAGGTATTGTGACATCATTTTTAACATGCTTTTAACACTATTAAAAGTCTTGGCCAACATCCCTCAAATGTGTCTAAAAGAGTGTAACAAGAAAAACTTCACTCTAGTACTCTTTTCCTGGCTTTTTATTACAGTGATTTTTTGCGCCGTGAAAAATGCTTCCTTTCCCCCCTTTCCTGTCAATCATTGCTCCGCTCCTCCTCCAAACCTCCTCCTCCTCCAGCCATACGCTCACAGCGGCGTCGGAGAGGGAGCGACAGGCGAAGCATGCACGGAAAAGCAGGAGGGCGAACCACAGCAAACAATCATAAAAATAAAGGCATGCAAGCAGCACTGTCCCCTTATCTTAAGTCCAGTCAGTGGCCGCGGGTCTTCTTAGCAGTTTTCCTCCGGTGATTAGAACAAAAGAGGCTCTAAACTGCTCCGTGTTAAGCCTCATTAAATCGACGCAGAGCCTACGCCGTAGGGTTCAGCGTATGGTGCGCGTCGCCGCGTAACCCTACGCCGTAGGCTCTGCGTCGGTGTAACGCGGAACCATAAATCAGCCTTTATGGTGCACTGGAGAGGAGAGGAGGCAGGGAGCTGGGTGGAGGGGGCGGTGATTTAGCGGGCCGTTACGTAACGGCCCGCCAGCAAACCACATGCGCCGTTTTTGCATAGTTATGCGGAAAATCCCAGAAAGCACACAATACACTGAATGTTAAAAGTTCGTTGTTTTTTGGGTGTAATTGATGTCAAGACACCCAACAAAACACAAAAAATCAAGAAAAATGTGTATTTCATGTCACAATCCCTTTAAAGTGTAATCAGATTTGTTTAGACTAGAAATGAGACATTTCTGACGAGAAATAAAATTTTCTTGGTAAGATTTTGTCTAACAAATGTTAGGTGATAGGTGATTGTCTTGAATTAAATTTTAAGTTTTTTCAGTGTTCTAACTAGAAACTGTTTCCTTCAACCTGACTTACATACAGTAACTTTTCAAACTAACAATTAATGAAAATATGAAAAATACAAAATTTAAGAGAAAATAGACCAGTAACCAAAACATATGATTTTGTTCTGTAATTCATTAGTTCCATGGAGGAAAATATCGAAAAGATACTGAAATGAGGATAAAACGATTAATCCAAAACTGGCTACTGGCTTGTTTTTGCACTCCACACATTTCCATGTCTTTGGTACCCTTTTCAATTTTAGGCAAGACCTATGAAAGTGCTTCCGCCTACACTTTGTACCATTTCCCCAGCAGCTCTGGTAGTACGCCGGTCTTGATGAATTCCACCACTTTGAGGTAGGCGTTGTGGAAGAAAACAGGATCATACTTGATCCGTTGGATGAAAATCTCCTGCAGTGTCCATACCACAAAATCACAGTAACTCACCTTGGCACCATGCATTTGAGCTTGCACTTGATACATGAACTTGTGGTCAGTCTTAAGTGCCATGGTACCATCTTCTTCTATGTGAAGACAGAATGTTGGATCTTTGCAGCTTTCAGTGAGTGAGCAGTCCTTGCTGTTGAATGGGCATTTTATCTCCAGTACGCCGTCACCATGGCAAGCGCACGTTACCATGCCATCAGGTGATGCAATACAGTGAGTGAGTGAGTGAGTGAGTGAGTGAGTGAGTGAGTGAGTGAGTGAGTGAGTGAGTGAGTGAGTGAGTGAGTGAGTGAGTGAGTGAGTGAGTGAGTGAGTGAGTGAGTGAGTGAGTGAGTGAGTGAGTGATAGGTAGGCTGTGAATATATTCATTCATGTCTTAATGTTTATAAAAATAGACCTTGAAGTGTTCATGATGATCTTGCATCATAGCCTTGTAGTTTTGCCTTGCTCTTTCCTCATTCACTTGACCCCATCTGACAAAAGAAATTCAAAACTGTATATTAAAATGTATACATGTCTGAATGAAGTTTACTTCTGATCAGCATTTACCTAAAAGTGTTGCATGCTGACTACAAAATCTATAAATCCTATCTTATAATTTGCTTGCAATCTGCTACTCCTCATTAACTTATACTGAATGGCCAAACAGGTTACACCATGGCAAGTAACAATACAAGTCAAACCTTCAACATGTTTAACTGCTTTATTCTATGCACCTTGTTGCCTCAGTGGAGAACTGAGAAGAGCGTGGATAACAAATCCGTTTGATCAAGGATACAGGTCTATTCGTCTTTGCTGCCTCCTGGAATACTGACGCTGTAACTCTCCCTGCTCTCTGATCAAACCATAGCCTGCTTTTATTTTGCTCCCTGGTCTCCTCCTCAACTACAAAACACTGGAAAATGTTAGTTGGTTAGTAGTTAGTTGGCTTGTCATGAATTTAACTGCACATATAGAAATAACAGAACAAGTAAATAGTTATTAATGAATTTCAATTGAACAGATGGAAAAAAATAAATATTAACACCATCCTGTTTTTATTATGGTTACCCGTTGCTGTGTCAGATGTACGTTATCAAAAACCTTGGTACTTTCAACCAGTAGCATGGGTAAATCCATCTGTAGACAGAGGTTGACAGAGGAGTGGGCAAGTCCAACTGCATCACTTTTGGTGTGTACCTGCAGTAGTGGAAAATGTACTCAGCTATATGACTTCAGTAAATAAAAAAAATAGTACAGTAATACCATAGATTAAACGGGTTAAAGTCAAGGAAAAAAACAAAAGTATGAGTCTCAATATATATTTCACAAAGCAAAACTAAAAGTAATCTTTGTGCAGAATGACCATTTGAATATCCTATACATCATGTTATTGGAATAAGATTATTGATCAGTTATCAAATTATTTATCAGTAATGTTGCAGCTAGGTAGAGCTCATTTTAATGACTTTGTTAACTGCAAAGGTACCTGTGGGAATGGCCTTCGATCACAGAAAGGATGGCACTTTTCTTTGGCTTGGACTCCTGCATTTCACTGCGATGAAGCATCTCAAAAAACATTTTGCACTCTTCATCAGATCGGCAAAACCAGGGCTTTGAACCTGATGGAGGTCTTGTTTATGTAAAATTGATGTTGCGAATCTCTGCATATTGGACATCTTGGACAGACTGCCCACTTGGCTGGGTCCATGCACAGGGCTTCTGGGTGCAAGCCTGCCCATTCCTGACATCAACAGCAGCCAAAACACAATACATCAGGGCTGCTGCATAAGAACACACTTCTCCTAAACCTGCCTTGCAGGTACAATGAACCATGAGAACAGTCCCATCTTCCTGTACTGTGATCCAGGGCTGTGTTGGGGTTGCATTGATGCTCTGAGAATGCTTCACCTGCAATTTACAACAAAAGTAAAGTTAGCAAACTACAGCTTAGCTGGCTAGATTTAGTTTGAGATGTAAACATGCATAACGTTATTCTGTACAACTAGCAAGATGAACATTTGCATTAATAATATAATAAATCATATTTTATGTTTTTTAATAAAGTTTTATGGTGACATGATGATATGCTTTTACTTTCTAGAGTAGTAACGTTAATGAAAAAGTGAACTGCCTTCTTACTTTTCATTACATAGACGTATCCTGTGCTTTACTGGCAATTCAATGCTTATGCTATTCACCAAAAGACTGTCACTTACCTTTCCTGTACCACAAACATTTTTTTGGCTTCCACATGATGAAGTTTGGCATCTTTAACCATACTGATGTGAACTAGCGGTAAGCTTCGGTACTTTTAAAAGCTTTGAGAGCTTTGCCGGTGTATGGAGAAGGATTGTGGACCAGGTAGATATATATGTCTGCAAACAACAAATTTGGCAGGTTTTTGGCAGACTGGAGTGGAGTCAGTAATTGATTAGATATTATATATGGATCGAAACCTAAAGTGTCAATTTTCTGTAGATACCGTTGCTGTTCTTCGGGAGTTAAGTGAGTTATTAGGTGAGACGTCATATTGGCTGCGCAACGTGAATGTCCCCGGTCGGTCCTCAAGATTGCGCTCACAAAAAAAAAACTGATACCCATTAATATATTATGACGATGTTGAAAATCACTAAGTTCAACTTGGTTTTATTAGTGAAGTCACCCCCGCCCCCCTGTCCTGTTTCAGCGAGATAATGCACCCTACAAACTCATACGCTAGTCCAACATACTTACCGACAAAATAAAAAAATACTTTATAACCTGTGAATAACTGAATGCCCATTCCTTATATTTTGCAGATCAGCCCTGCACAATTTTACAGTTCTCAGGAAAAATACTAGAAATGTTTACATTTTCTTTGCATTCCATTCTTTCCTCTAGTGCTGTAATTCTATTCAATTGTATTATTATTTTCTAAAGCTTCCTCATTGCGAATTACACAATTTTATGATCACTACTATTATTCTGTGTCTGTTGTTGATATTGTCAGTAATTTTAGAATTACCAAAACCACGCCAGCGAGTGAACGCCGGGCCAATGTTTATTCTTGTTCGGGCATTTAGCTTGTTACTCTCCCGGTTTCTTTTTTCTACGGAGTCCTTAAAGGGAAAGTTCGGTTTTTTAAATCCTGGACCTTATTTCTGGCATTTTTTATGGTTGTATACTCACCCAGAGGTGTTTGGTGTCATTTGGAGTCCTTCGGAAGATATTAGGAGTTTTTTGCGAACCGCTTCTCCTTATAACGGTAGCGCCTGGGGCACAGAGGGACACAGACGATGTAGCGTCTAAATAACACATGATTGCCGCGAAACTCTTCATTTCTTTTATGAATCACTAGATCTGCTTCCAGGACCTGTTGTAACATTGTGGCGCTGTCTGTGTAATAAATAAAATAAATAAATCAGTTTGTAAACAAGACCTCTGAACTCATGACGTCATCGCGAGTGCGTGCACTCTGTCCTCCGTTCAGTGAGCTCTTCAGCCGTATACTCCGGCTCAAAACGGTAAGGACGTCCATCATATTCAAAGTCGTCGTCCACAACCTCAGAATTTGACAAATATTCAGACATGTTTCAAATAACTATCAGTAAACTAACAGTAGCGAACTCCAGCTGTACACGGAGCTGTGTCTGGGACGCGCGCACAGAGATGACGTCATGAGTTCAGAGGTCTTGTTTACAAACGGATTTATTTATTTTATAATATTATATTTATAATATTTTACCCCTAATTAAGCCTGGGCATTAATTACACATACATAACTATGTAGGAGCTCGATTAACCTTAGCAAAGTTACAATCATTCAAAAAATCAATACAAATTAATAATAATCAATGGACTCTTCATTCTTAATTCCTCTCCATCTGCGAAAAATAAAGAGAGAGAGGGTTTAAAGAGCTCGAGAGCTCCAAGCAAAAAGAGGTCATAGAGCATGAGCTCTCCAAGCAAGACTTCAAGGCCCCTCTGCTTCCTGAAGAAGGCACACTTTAGTAATAGGCCTATCCAAGCGGCTGGTCTTCGTTTGAATACGAATCTGTCGTACCAGCCCCTTCTTATCTGGGACTGCCTGCACAACTCTTCCTGTCAACCACGTGTTACGTGGAGCAGTTCACCAAATCAAAATCAAATCACCAGGAACAAAGTTACGCTTGATGTTCTGCCACTTCTGGCGCTCCTGAAGCTGTGGGAGGTACTCCCTCACCCATCGCTTCCAAAACAAGTCAGACATGTATTGGATCTGTCTCCAACGACGACGAACATAGATGTCTTTCTTGTCAAACACCCCTGGTGGTAAGGAAGGCTTAGACTTGAGAAGCAGAAGATGGTTCGGCGTCAGTGCTTCTAAGTCACCAGGATCAGTAGAGGCTTTAGTTATTGGTCGACTGTTCACAATAGCCTCAGCCTCACAAAGCACTGTATGAAGACCATCGTCATCAAGATTCTGGGTCCGCAAGGTGGAATTCAACACCTTCCGTACAGACCTAATCAAGCGCTCCCAGACCCCACCATGATGGGACCCGTAGGGAGGGTTGAAAACCCACTTGACTCCCTTCTGCAGGAGTGTGTCAGTGATCTGAGTCTGGTTCCACTTTCCAATGGCCTCTCTTAACTCACGTTCAGCCCCGACAAAATTTGTGCCGTTGTCCGAACGCAACTCCAGCACCTGGCCACGCCTTGCCACAAAGCGCCTAAGAGCGTTGATAAAGGAGTCTGTGTCAAGAGATGCTTCTACCTCAAGATGCACAGCTCTTACCACCAGGCAAGTGAAGATGACCCCGTACCTTTTGACTGCGGATCTTCCTCGCCTGACCTCAAAAGGCCCAAAGCAATCGACTCCAGCTCGAGTGAACGGAGGCTCGTCAGGTGAAACCCTGTCAAGAGGGAGATCTGCCATCCGTTGATGTCCTGGTACTGCATGTGTAAGGGACTCAGAAAATGTGTTTTAATATAAAACAGTTGCCCCCCCCCCCCCCCATTTTTGTTTTTGGGTTGTTTTGTTGAGAGCTGAACTGGCTGGACGGACTCGCATACAGCGGGAAGTTACCCTTCCAAGTCAGTAGATGGCGCTCGAGCGCTTCTGTGGGTCATACCGAGAGAAGAATTCCACAAGCCAACGGAGCGCCAGAAATAAAATGGCGTTGGCTTTGTGAAGACGTTAACCCGTCGTTTCTCTCATTATTAATCCACAGGTACGTAAAGTTACAGTTTAGTTGGTTATCTTTCACATTGAATGGTTTACCATTTGGAAACGTGAGCTTATATTGTTTAAACGTGAGCTTATATTGTTTAAATGTGAGCTTATATTGTTTAAATGTGAGTTTATATTGTGTAAATGTGAGTTTATATTGTTTAAATGTGAGTTTATATTGTTTAAATGTGAGTTTATATTGTTTAAATATGTGTTTTAGTCATGGGACAAAGCCAGTTTATTAGTTTTTGTGAATTATTTATTTTATTTTGCACATTTTCATTTAATTTACTTTTGATGAACATTATTTACTGATTGAATAACAGAAATAAAATGGCGTTGGCTTTGTGAAGACATTAACCCGTCGTTTCTCTCATTATTAATCCACAGTGATCTCCATCGTGTTAATTACATGAACCGGTCAAGATACCCCTAGATCTGGAGCCGGTCACATTTGGGGGCTCGTCCTGGGATTGGATTTTGATACTACACCGCTGCGAGTGTGTGCTTATTGTGACAACGTGATTCTGCGCTGAAGGCTTCAGGGAAGGCTGCTGTGAGTGCGTCATCCAGAGAGCAAGAACAGCAGGTGCCTCCACGGCGAGTGCTGATCGTCCAGATCCAAAAAAGACTTTCTGATTTGAGTCTCACCCAGTTGCAGACTGTTGCCAGTTCGATTGATGACGGCACACAGACCTAAGTGAACCAGAACTTTATGACCTGATAGTCGAGTACATTCGAGGTGACAAGTTGAGAGCGCCCGAAGATCAAGGCTTGAGTCAACTCCTCCATTTGGAAGACCTGCTCACTGACCTGCTATGCAACCCAGATGCTGGTGGAACTGCAGGAGATGACACAGCGCCTCGTTGGGTAGAGAAATCACCAGCTCAGCAACTTGAAGACACTTCACCAACTGCCGATTTGGACAAACAATCAACAGCAACCACCTGAGCTAAAGACATTGTTGCTCACCCACACACCACCTACAGTGACCTTTCCACCAAAACTTTCATGGAGGACAGAGACACTTACGCACCAGCCAACGACCTTACCACATCGATGCCGGCCAAATCCAGCCTCGCGGCCACAGGTGGTGTACCTTCGGGTAGGATGAGTACTTCCTCCACTGATCAAGTGATGAAATTGACTGATGTAGCTGCTCTGTTGCCACGTAGAGAGTTTAAGTTGCATGGAGGTCAAATCTCTGATGTTGGTTCAGATATGTCATACAGTTGTCTTTGTAGACAGATTGATGATGGGTTACAAGAGGGTTACAGTGAATCTGAGGTTATGAGAACAGTACTTAAAATCACTAAACCTGGTACATTCAGGGATATGTTAACGAGTAGAGATGATCTTACAGTTGATGGTTTAAAGAGGTTTCTCCGCTCCCACATTAGGGACAAAAATGCCACTGAGCTCTTCCAAGAGTTGAGCAGCGCCAGACAGCAAGACAGAGAGAGCCCGCAGCAGTTTCTCTACAGAGTTATGGGTTTAAAGCAGAGAGTTCTTTTTGAGTCACAACAATCTGATGCAGGTTTTACTTATGAAAGGAAGCTGGTCCAGGGTACTTTTCTTCACACCCTCTACCAAGGGTTAAATGAAAAAAATAGTCATGTTAGACACGACCTTAAGCCCTTCCTCGCAGACAAACAGGTCAGTGATGATCTCCTCTTAGAACAGATCACTAAATCCACAAGTGAGGAGGAAGGGAGGTTAAAGCATCTGAGCACAGGAGTTAAAAGCAGACCAGTAACTGTGAGTGCAGCCCAACATGACAGTACTGACCAGTCTAACCTGACCAAACAGACTAAAGTTGACAGTGAGTTACAAGCCAATCGTGCTGCTATTAATGAGCTGACTGCACAAGTGTCCTCGCTAACGAAGCACCTGGCCCAGATGGTAAAACCTATTGAAAGCACGACAGCTGGAAGTCTTAAGGCACCCATCACTCATCCCCAGCCACCAGCCACTCAGATAAGGGGCAGGTGTAATGACTGTGTACAAAGTGGCAATGTGAATTGCCCCCACTGCTTTAGTTGCGGCCAGGCGGGACACCGAGCCATTGGCTGCCTGCAGAACAAGTTGTCGGGAAACGGGAAGAGGTTACTGGAAAGGGGCAGCCAGTGACCTCCAACAGTGAGAAGCCCTGTGTGAAGACCAAAGCCGTAAAGTACTTTCAGTCCAACACACCACGTCAGCCAATTACAAAAACACGGGTGGCCCAGCTTATTGGGAAGCGTTGTATGGTTTGATGGATGGGCTGAATTAGATCTCCAGATCGGTAGCACTAATCAGGGACAGGTGACTATTAAAGTGCCAGCTCTGGTCAGTCAAAGTTGTACTTGCTCTTTACTAGGTAGTAATGTCATTGTAGAGATCATTAAAGAAAATAAAGAACAGGGTGGTTTACATGATATTACTGCAATCTTAAAAGAGGCTTTGAGTGTTTCAGAGAGCACAGTAGAAACACTAGTTTCAGTGCTCACGATAATGTCAGCTGATGAGACATCATCCCAGTGCAATGTGAAAGTTGGAAAGAAAGGCATAACCATCCCTGCGGGACAAATTTGTGAAGTTAGGTGCATGGTCAGGGGTTGGCCAGGGGGTGGTACATTGTTGTTTGAGCCCATTCCAGAGAATAAGTGCCCAGAGGGGTTAGAGCTCTTTTCAGCACTTGTAGACGTTCCTAGTGGGTCATCAAAATGTGCTAAAATTCTAATCCAAAACCCCACCAAACATGATATCTATCTAACACAGCGAACAGTTCTTGGCTCCGTGGTGGAGGTTATGGAGGTAAAACCAGTTAAGTGTCCTCTTTGGAGACCTGATTCTACGTCCCCACCATCTGCCCAAGCATGCTCAGTTCAGTTAAGTACAGACAAACAGACTGATGCAGAAAAAAGGAAAGATGGAGACACAGAACCACAAACAGCGAAAGGTAAATGGCATCCCCCTGTTGACTTATCACATCTCAGTGAAGACGAACAGCAGATAGCCAAAGACATGTTGTTCAGTGAGTCAGAGGTGTTTGCAAAGGATGACACAGACATAGGTTGCATCCCAAACCTGCAACTAAAGATCCACTTAACAGACGAAATACCAGTTCAAAAGTCCTACAATGCCATTCCGAAGCCTCTTTACAGAGAAGTAAAGGAGTATGTGCAAAAGCTGCTCAACCATGGATGGATCAGAAAATCCACGTCACCATACTCGTCCTCTGTGGTCTGTGTTAGAAAAAAAGACATGAGTTTACGATTATGTGTTGACTTTCGTGGAGTGAACAGTAAAACAGTCCCTGATCGCCACCCCCTTCCCCGCATACAGAACCTGCTGGATAATCTTGGGGGCTACTCATGGTTCTCCATACTCGACCAAGGTAGTGCATACCACCAGGGCTTTGTCGATGAGTCCTCCAGACATCTGATGGCTTTTAGCACTCCTTGGGGGCTGTATGAGTGGAACCGCCTCCCATTTTGCCTGACCAACGCCCCAGCAGCCTTTCAGAGATGCATGGAGGGTGTCCTTGACGGTCTGAGGGAGGAATGTTGTTCCCCATATTTGGACGACATACTCTGTTTTTCCAAAACATTCCAGGAACATGTCGCAGATCTTAGAAGGGTTTTCCGTCGCTTGCGGGAGCATGGTGTTAAGCTACGCCCAAAAAAGTGTGAGCTATTCAGGCGTCAAGTTAGATATGTTGGGCGCCTAGTCACAAGTGAGGGGGTTCAGATAGATCCTAAAGATCTAGAGGCAGTGCTCCAGTTGAAGGAGAGGGAACCAAAAAATGTTGGGGAGGTTCGTGCTCTTCTAGGGTTCTTGGGGTACTATCGATCGTTCATTCAGGACTTCTCCCGAATAGCCCAACCGTTGTTTAAACTCCAAGAGAGTCCTGTGGCGTGCGATGAAAAACCTATGACACCTCGGACCACCAAAACCACTCAGAAAAACAATAAATCTGGCCAAGTGCCATCTCGGACACCCGTCCAATGGACTCCCGAACATAGTGCTATAGTATCTCGCCTTGTTGACATGTTGACCAACCCACCCATTTTGGCCTACCCTGACTTTAATTTGCCGTTCACATTACACACCGACGCATCTAAAGATGGCCTAGGGGCGGTGCTTTATCAGGAACAGGGGAGTAAGCTAATGAATAACACAGTATGCATAATGGGAACTGGTAAGGACAGGTAAAAACAAAAAAAGGGTGTAAACAGGTAATGTTAACTGGATGTAGACAGTAGTATCAGCTGTGCTGTTGCTTGGTTCGAACAAAAACACCGTAAAAACCCATTACATTTATCAGGGATATCCGCAAACGGTCGGTTTGTCTTTTACGAGTAGGTGCAAAAGCTTGTGCTAACTTTAGCTACCTAACTAGCCCAAACTTCGTTTTTCTTGATTCGTTTAAGAATTGTAACTCACCTTATCAACTGCAGCCATTTCCTCTTCTCTTTCTCGTCGCAAGGAAAGCGGAAGAATGACAGTGGTATCAATGTCTTAGACTCAGATCTGTTGTTACAACGGGGAACACAGCACTGCGGCATGTTTGAATGACGAGGAGCAGGACCCGGAAGCCTTATTTTGAAAGGGTGTGACGTCAGACTTAACAGCCCCTAGGGGCTGTTAAGGGTCTCCCGGGTCCTGACGCTCTGACAGATAAACAAAACGAACGACAATGACGGACCCGGTGAACTTGTTCACGATCACTTCTTTCTTCACTGAGGTACCAGAGAGAGTGAAAAAGGGTTAAACTCGTTTAATTCCAACAGAGTGGTCAGTGTAGCTGTTCTGCCTGGTGGAATAATAAAGGGTAGCGTCCAGGCATCACAGAAAAAGAGTTTACGAGGTTGAGGTGAGTTATAAATTAGCCGTAAGCTATCTAGTTAGTGACATCTAAAGATGATAACGTTATGCTAAAAAACGAATAGGACTGCTACAACTTTTGATGTAAACGAAAATGAAAAACTTAATATGTCAGTAACGTTTAGGTCCCTATATCAGCTATGTTTTGGAGTGTTAGTGAAGTTAAGCAAGTTGAAATATAATGATGTGCCAGCCCCCGGCTAGCAACAGAAGTATTGTTAGGCTAAGATGTGTTAGGGTGAGAGAGTTGAAATGTTTTCAATGTAACGTCAGGTTCATGTTGAGGGACAGGCAGTAAAATACAGCAGCTGCCAGTGCCCAATCGGCCGAGACAAGTGCCACCATATGGCAGCTGTGCTGATCTGGACAGAAAAAAATGTGTCCCGCACCGATGTCGAGTGTGTGTGGAAGAGGGCGAAGATGCCGAAGGCTGACATCACACCTAAGCGAGTGTCTGTGATGGCACCATCCACAACACAAGGTTAGTAATTAATTTGCAAAGGATGCTGTCTGATGTTGTTGCTTGTTTTGAATTATTTACTTAACGTTATGTGGTTTAAAGCTATTATATTATGTGAAGATGAATCCCATTCATCAAACGGTGGTAATATACACTCATAACATGTCATAATATTCTTTCAGCTGGAATAAAAAGATCTGTTGTGCAGGCAAAGAACGCATTGTGGTAGGAAAGTGCATTTATAAAAACAAAACAAGATACAAGCTGAAACATTACAAAACTAGTAAATGAAACAGCTTAACTTTTCAGAAACTGAGAAATTGTAGCAACTGCTGACTGCAGAGAGTCAGATTATTTTTACATGTAACTAATGCTAGTTGTTAAGCAAGAACTTTCAAGGTCAGTGGTCACCAACCCTGCTCCTGTAAAGCTACTGCCCTGCATGTTTTACATCTGATTCTAATTAATAACTTGTCATCAAGCCCTTGAAAAGCTTCAGCTGTTTGATAATAATTGTTGTTATTATCATCATCATCATCAAATACTAACAAGAGCATGGTTAGTGACCACTGGTCTATGTGAACTATCTCACTTATTTTGGGTTTCTTTATAACAGGTCAACATATCGCCAAAAACGGATCACAGCAAGCAACTTCGGTTTGGTCTTGGCAGCAGTCAAGCGGAAGTCCTACCCTCCTTCCTTATTCAAAACACTGCTTGGCCAGTAAAACCTCAAAGAAGGATCCAAAGTAAGTTATGGGTAATAAATATTACACAGCGTGAATTCACCCAGCTCAGAATCAAACCTCTGTATGCCCTTCTTTTAACTCTGTGACTCTGTGAACACAAGACGGCTGTCAGTTTGTTAGAGCAGCTCCTGCACTGAAATGTTTATTACATGATGTGTTATTTCAGTTTAAATTCAAATAATCAGTATGAAGCTTTAGACACGTAGGATCAATGAATAATGATCTCTATCACTCATGACGTCATTGATCGCGCTGATGGAACATAATTATTATAATATTGTAGATTATATGTTAATATTTCTGAGTGAGCAGGATCGTGGTGAAGCTGCAGAATGTTGGTGACCACTGTAATAAATGTTTGTTTTTTTGTTTTTTGTTTTTTTAAGGCATGTGACTGGGGAATCCACCATGAGGCAAGGGCAAAGCAACAATTCACGGAGCGCACAGGTGTTTTCATCCAGGAGAGGGGATTGTTCTTGTCTCACAGCGGCCTACTCGGTGGTTCTCCAGATGGGACTGTATCTGATGACTGCATCATTGAGGTGAAATGTCCGTGGTCAGCCAGAGCCAAGACCATCCTACAAGCAGCAGAGAGTAGCGACTTCTTCTTGGAGTTGGATGAAGAAACTGGTACCCTGGCACTAAAACAACGCCATAACTACTGGCATCAGATCCAGGGCAACCTACACCTGACTGGAGCTAACAGTTGTCACTTAATTGTATGGACTCCTCTTGACCTTGTCATCCTGCCAGTGCTCAAAGATCCGACATGGGCTCTTAACATTGACATTCTGGAAACATTTTTTAAAGAGTGTTTCCTTCCAAACATTGTGTCACAGTTGTAAATTAAAAACAAAAAGGAGGAGAGGCCAGCAACACTTGGTGTCCTTCTTGATGACTTTTATTAACTCATTGACTGCCAGCCATTTTCAGAGCAGAGAGCTCCATACTGCCAGAGTTTTTGGGCATTTTGGCTGATGTTCAAAGACCCACAGAATATTGAGTTTTAGGAGTACATAAACATTGATGGATCACTCATCCAAATAGACACTTTGCTGCCATCTACTGGCCTGATATTTACTGACAAGTTGCGCCAGCATGCAATGGCAGTGAACGGTTGTAAATAGATTGATGCCAATCGGCGTCAATGGCAGTGAATGTGTTAATGAACTGCGTTAGCGCTTACCCTATTACACAGACTGTTTTCAACAGGTCTTCTTCAGTGTGACACACTGAAGAAGACCTGTTGAAAACAGTCTGTGTAATAGGTCATATAAGTCATCACGAAGGACACCAAGTGTTGCTGGCCTCTCCTCCTTTTGTTCTAAGTACATGTTTTACTTAAGTACAGTTCTGAGGTACTTGTATTTTACTTGAGTATTTCCGCTTTGTCCTACTTTTTACTTCCACTCCACTACATTTCTGGTAAATATTTTAAACATTTTTTCTGGTAAATATTGTAAATATTATAAACATTTTTTCTGGTAAATATTGTACCTTCTACTCCACTACATTTATTTGACATCTTTACTTTTCAGATGAAGATTTGACGATGTTAATGTCTGCACTTGAACATACCCTACATTCATGATCTGTAAATACTAATGTCCTTATCAGTTTACGCTGTTATAATAAATGAAGTTTTTGGCAGTAACACAATGTCTGAAACACTTAATATAACATGTCTATAAAGAACAGTAACATTTTTTTTTACCTGGTATTACTTTTTTAATTCAAGTTTTCCTCAAATCAAATCACTCATGAAAATCAGTTTACAAGAATATACATTTATCACAATGGGTCTTATTTCATGTCAAACTATTCAAATCATGCCCTTATATACATGTAACAAATCCCTATCATACAGTCTATCTACATTTTTGATTGAAATTTTCTGCAAACAAACAGTTAAAAGAACAAGAAGAATTTTTTTTCACTTTACAAGAATATAAATTTTTCTCAATGGGTCTTATTTCATGTCAAACTATTCAAATCATGCCATTATATACATGTAACAAATCTTATGGCCACTGGGAAACAGTCCTCCACATTTAACACACTGACAATCATTCATTCAATTTCACGCAGAATGGGTGTTTGCAAATTTGTTAGACACACACATACTTTCAGTATTTTGTTGATGTTTTTCCTGAACTGGTGTGGGATGTGGTGCAAAATGCTGTACAATTTCAGCCTTTGAATAGAACGCTCCACATGTATCCTTGCACGGGAGATTAACCTGTTATTGTTCACTTCCTCCTGTGTGAACTGCCCATTGACGAGGAAAGACGGAATGTTCAGCAGAACTCCTTCTGGCAAAATGTCCCGTATGGTGAAGCCCTTGTCCGCCATGACCATATCACCTGGCTTAAGATGCTGGAGAAGTCCACAGTCAGCTGTTATGGTCTTGTCTGAGGCACTCCCTCTGTACAGGTCACTGGTGAAGGTTATTACTCCATTGGGAGCTACACCAATTAGAGCCTTCAGAGTGGTCCGTCCTTTGTACTGGCTGTACAAATGGCTCTGTGTTTCCAGGCTCTCTGTGTTAGAAACTGCAACCTCAGTGCAGTCAAGCACTATCCGACAGTTGGGGAAGGGCCGGAAGCAGTCTGGCAGTGATGTTTGGTTCTTGGCTGTAGAGGGGATGTTGTTCTCAAGCATACCAACATACAAAATGTCATACAGCGCACTAACGATGGTAGTAAAGATGTTTGCTACTGTGGCTGTGCTACAATTAAACCTTGTCGCAAGGTCTATGTGGCCGCAATTAAGTTTGAGTTTCATTAATGTGAGGAGTAGCTGATCTATTAGGGGCATAATGTGGACTGTCCAATCAGAATGATACTGTAGCTCAAATTTAGAAAGAAGTGCTTCCAAAAACAAAACGGTGGCAGCATCGGGCAATCCGGTGAAATACTGGACTATGTCAGGATTGGAGGAAATTTGGCTGAAGGAGAAAGTTTGCTTTTGTTTGTCCAATTGTTTTCTCAATTTCTCATTCTCTCTTCTCAGCATGTCATTCTCGATCTCCAGAACCACAAGACTTTTGGAAGTACTAGGGGTCTGTTCAGGGGTCTGTTCAGGTGTTTGTTGATCTGTTGTTTCATCTTCCCCACTGGTAGCAACCATTTCTTTTCTCCGTTTAGCGGTATGGCTGAGGTGGTCAGGGAACTGGAAAGTCTTCCCTTCATTCCATGCAAAACGTGATGGCCCAGCTGCTTTGCCATCCGGGAAATGCCAACTGCACAACCTAGAGTTGCAGTTTGGAGTGAAGTTTTCACGCCTTAAAAAAAAAAAAAGAGAGATAAATTGATCATCATTAACGTTACTTTAGTTCTGTATTAGTCATGCACAGCAATTACAGTGAAACAGTCATTGGCAATGGAAATCTTAAATCTCAGGCTGCCTCTAATAATGCTCAAATGTATAGAAAAGAAGATGCAAGAAAAAGAAAAAGTAAAAATAAGGATCTCAGATATAAAATGGTGTAGAAGTTAAATTTAATTGTAATTTATTTATTTAAAGACAGGGACAGTGCACAATTAATCTTGTACAAGAGCATATGCATTGTGCCAGGTTGTAGCAGATTGCTATTTTCCACCTGTAGTCCCTGGGCAGGTAGTAATAAAATAGAATACAGGGGTAATATAAAACTGTTGTAAAACTGTTGTAACACATGTACAGTAATAATAAACTGCAATGTAGATAGGTTGTGCACTCTAAGAAACGGAGGAGATTAATGTGTTTAACCACGGAGAGCATAACAGTTTCACAACCAGTATGCATAATGGGAACTGGTAAGGACAGGTAAAAACAAAAAAAGGGTGTAAACAGGTAATGTTAACTGGATGTAGACAGTAGTATCAGCTGTGCTGTTGCTTGGTTCGAACAAAAACACTGTAAAAACCCATTACATTTATCAGGGATATCCGCAAACGGTCGGTTTGTCTTTTACGAGTAGGTGCAAAAGCTAGTGCTAACTTTAGCTACCTAACTAGCCCAAACTTCGTTTTTCTTGATTCGTTTAAGAATTGTAACTCACCTTATCAACTGCAGCCATTTCCTCTTCTCTTTCTCGTCGCAAGGAAAGCGGAAGAATGACAGTGGTATCAATGTCTTAGACTCAGATCTGTTGTTACAACGGGGAACACAGCACTGCGGCATGTTTGAATGACGAGGAGCAGGACCCAGAAGCCTTATTTTGAAAGGGTGTGACATCACGACTTAACAGCCCCCATACGCATGCGCAGTCAACTCGAGTAGGAAAAAATTATGGGTAGGAAGAAATCTCAGAACACCGGCTTTCAACCGGCTTTCAATGCGAGCGGCAGGAAGAAAATAGAACATTTAAATATCACAATATCAAGCTTGTTTTCTGTTTTAGAAAGTACAAACGCTGTTCGGAGGAGTTGGAGGATCACCTCAGCATCCTGGTGCTTGATCGTGGCATTGGCAGCCTCTACCAGCTCAAAGTGGACCGGTCCGAAGAACATACACATCAAGGTATGTAGCGCGCTACCAGCTGGTTATATGGCCAGAGGTGGAAAAAGTACAAAAATATTGTACTTAAGTAAAAGTACAAATTTTCTGCTTGAAAATTACTTAAGTAAAAGTAAAAAGTACCCATTAAGAAAATTACTTAAGTAAAAGTATAAAAGTACCTCAACTTAAATATAATAAAGTACCAAAAGTACATGGTGTAAAATGTACTTATGTACAAAAGTAAAAAGTACAAAGTACAAAATTCAAAGTACAAAATTATTTTCAAAAGGATTGCAAAGAAATGAAGAATCCAAGAATTTGCTTACAACTCTAAATAATGGTGATATTATTCTGACCCCTTTAGCGTTTGTTTAATTGCCCCATTTTAATTTCTCCCTTTGCTCATCACTGCTGCTGTACCCCATTGGCCCCGCTGACAGGTCCACCCCCAGCCTGTAGTATGCAGTGACAACATTAAGCAACCCCAGCTGATAAAGGATAAGACTTTTGAACTTTTAAATGCCAAAACCACCTTAGAAGGGGTGGAATCAAAGAATGGTGCGCATGGACACGCGTCGGCTGCCGCTCAAGGCTGATTTATGGTTCCGCGTTACACCAACGCAGGGCCCGTACCCTACGGCGAGGCTCTGCGTCGATTTAACGCGGAACCATAATTCAGGCTTCAGTCCTCATCGGTCCTCGACGCGACGGCGGTTCCTCCGGCCGTCCGTTCCGCCTCTGCGGCGCAACTCTCCCGGGAGATGCGGCTCCTTCTCGGTATATTCACGCGCCCCCCTTCCTTCCAGTCCGCCTTATGGTTCCGCGTTAAATCGACGCACACCTTACGCCGTAGGCTACGGCGTAGGGTGTGTGTCGCCGCGTACCCTACGCCGTAGCTCTGCGCCGGTGTAACGCGGAACCATAAATCAGACCCCGCTGTGCTGTTCTTTAATTTGTAGCGAGTAACGATGTGTCCAATTTTAAATATAGCGGATTAAAAGTACGATTTTTTCCTTGAAAATGTAACGAAGTAAAAGTAAAAGTACAGAAAAATGAAAGTATCAATAAAAGTACAAATTCTCAAAAATCTTACTTAAGTACAATAACGAAGTGCTTGTACTTCGTTACTTTACACCACTGTATATGGCCATATAGTAAAACACTGTGTGCACACAAAGGGTACTTCGAAAAAAAAAAAGAGGTTCAAAAACGAGCGCTCTGGTATAAATCCAATGCATTGGTGGTTTTATGGTTTCAAGGACTTGGATTTAATATGCTGGTTTAACTGTGATGAACAACTGTGGGTTTTACTGAAATAGCAAAGGTACTGTTTTACATTTTACACTGTTGGTTGTTTTTTTGTATTGCAAAAATGTACTCAGATAATGGTGTTCTGGGTCTAAATGAACCAAATGAGTCAGATAATGGTGTTCTGGTTCAAACTGAGCCAAACGTGTTTGGAGAGCCCTCCTTGGCTGACGCGCACGTTATGCGCTCAAATGGTGATGCAATGCAAATAATGGTTGAACCTTCAGAGGCTGAAAAACAGTCCGATGTGACCACAGCAGGTCGCAGTGCTCACAGTGAACATGAATCACAGATTGGATCACAGGTTGTCACAAAACGCAAGATAAAATTAACCCCCAAGGCCTTAATGGAGAAAATTGACTCACTGCAAAAGGAGAGAAAATCAAAGTTCACCAAAGCATCCCACTTGCAGAAAACAATTGGAGAGTTAATGCAAAGAGGAAGAGGATGCAAACAAGAAGTTCAAGAGGAATTCAGGAAATATCTCAACCTGTGCAAGGATGCAAGAGATGCACAGAATGCTCTGTTGCCACTAATCCCTCCTGAGGAACAGAGCAAACATGATATATGGTTCCAAGCCAAAATGATAAACGTCAATGAATTCATTGAGGAGGTGAATTAATGGACCAAAAGCAGCGAAACTTTGCAGCAAAGTGATGAGGATGAAATCCGTCCCAATGACAGCATTTCAAACGTTGAAAGCACAAAATCCACTCATCAAAGTCACACCAGGTCTGCAACAAGCAGGTCCAGCAGGTCCAGCACCTCATCAGCTCGCAGGCAGGCAGAGGCAGAGAGAGCTGCCCTAGCCATACGTGCTGCAGCACTACAAGAAAAGCATGTCATTGAGGAAGAGGAGGAAAGGCTGCACAGCAAAAGACAAATGCTAAGAAAGAAAAAGGAGAAAATGGAAATGGATGCACAACTGGCAGCTGCAAATGCCAAAATAGCAGTTCTACAATCTCCTAGTCCAATTCCTTCACGGACACACTCTGATGGAATGGACTCGTACTATAGGAAAGGAGCCAGACCAAAAGAACCTTTTATTTTATTTTATTTCGTTTATTTCGGCATGTTTATATAGACACATTTCATCTCCAGAACATTATACATTGCATACTCAGCACATGACGAAAAGGGTACGGGAGAAGCTGACGCTTATCAAAGTCCCGCCCCGTTCTATGTAAGATTCATGATCACATCAACAACAGAATTCAGTAAGATACATAGTTTACCACATAGCAATTTGTCTAATTTCATCCTTCACAGTCCAGATAGCATGTATGTTTGTACACGTGTCCAGTCCACTCATCCTGATCACCGTTCCTGTGATTTACTACTGTGTCCACTGTTCAGTTATTTTTATGTCCAAGCCTCTTTTTGCATGCAATCCACTTTGCAATGGAGGTGCGTGTGTCAATGCAGATTTTGATTAGTCGCCGTCCTCTGGCTCTCTAGCCGCCTTTGCCCCCTCCGCTCGTACTGACTTCATCTCCTCCCGAGCTTTGGACACCTCCGACCATACACTGGTCAGTCTCTCCTGGATGTCAGCGAGGCCAGAGAGCAGCTTTGCCTGATCAGCTCTCACTTTTCTCAACTTTTGTAGCATCCAGACCCCGCCAAGCCCTAGGATCACTAGGCCCACCGTCATGCCCGTGAATATATAGACGTCCTCCACGTCTTCTATATCCAGCACCCCAAGACACACTACTTTCCACTTATTCCAGCTGTCCATGGTGTATCCCGCCAAGAATGTCCCATCTGGACAGGCCGGTTCCCTTGTCCCAGCACGCCGTGTAGAAAAAATCTTGTCAATAGCATTTACTGACCAGTTCAGAATCTCCATTCTTGATTTTATGTTCTGCTTGGTCGTGATATCTGCTGTGCTGTGATAGAGCTCAATGTCACACACACACATTTTATAGTGACTTTGTTTTGTCTCCATGTTTTGTTTCCATGCCAGGTGTTCCAGTGCTGAATTTCCCACATTGCCATTGTTTTGTACACATAGCCAGACATTGCCTTCCTGTACCTAGGTTTGATAATCCTTCAATAACAGTTTCTTTAACCCATGTTTGAAAACAGTTACATTTCTTGCTAACTTTAATTCATTGTTTAGGCTATTCCACATTTTCACACCAGCTACTGACAAACTATGGCTTCCCATCGTTGTCCTTATCTTTTTCTGTTGAAACTGCAGCAAGCTGCGCATGCTGTGAGGACCTTGACTAAGAGTGAACAATTTCTGAACATTTGCTGGTAATGCCGCCTGTGTTGCTTTGTAAATTGTTTCAGACCTTCAGTCTCATTCAACCCCCTAGCCAGAGAGTGTGTACCATCCACACAACAATCTATCCAAACACCTACTCCAACTCAAATAGAACCACTGCAGCAGCAAGCCTGCATACAAACGCAACAACCACCTCGACAAGAACAACCACCACCATCCAATAATCCATCTGACCAACAATACTGTGACAAAGCCTCAAATTTCTTCTCAACCCAATGAAACCTCAACTGTATGTGACCTTTTGCAAAAGCAAAATGAAATCACAGCCATGCTAATGGAACAGCAAACCTCTCATTTACTGCCACCCAGGGAGATTCCATGTTTTGATTGGGATCCATTACAGTTCAAAACCTTTGTCAGGGCCTTCATACACTGCGTGGAAAGAAACACAACCAACAAAGGTGATTGTCTGTACTATTTGGAAAGGTACAACAAGGGCCAGCCCAATGAACTTGTACGCAGCTGTCAACTCATGCCACCAGACAGAGGCTATGACATGGCCAGACTTCTCCTTGAGCAACACTTTGGAGATGCTTATAAGATCACAGCAGCATACCTGGAGAAGGTGCTCCAGTGGCCAGTGTTGAAATCTGAAGATCCCAAATCCCTTCAAGCTTACTCACTTTTCCTTCGTCAGTGTTGTAATGCCATGGAAACGATACAATATATGAGAGAACTTGACATGCCCACCAACATGAAAACGGTGATTTCAAAACTTCCCTATAAGCTCAGAGATATCTGGAGAGTGTCTGCATGTGGCATAATGGAAAGATTCCACCGCCGACCACAATTCACAGATATTGTGAGTTTCATTGAGCGCCAGGCCAAAATCCACTCGGATCCAGTCTTTGGTGACATCCAAAATACCTCACAAAGCACAGGAAAGCCGGTCAAAGGAATGAAGTCACCAGGCAAGCCCAAGTACCCCTCAACCTGAAGTTGAAGACCAAACCGGATCTCCACAAAGTCCCAAGCAAAGTAACACATCTGCTCACACCACCACCGCTTGTGTATGCTAATCAAAAAATCACACTCTGGATAAATGTCCACAGATGGAGAAGAAATCCCACAGGGACAAAGTATCCTTTATAAAGCAAAAAGGAATCTGTTTTGGCTGTCTTTGTGGTGGACACATGAGCAAACATTGTGACAAACGTTTGACTTGCAAAGTGTGCAATAAAACACATCCCAGTCTTCTTCATATTGACTTTAAAGAGAGAGCAAGCAACACAAACCAGCCAAAGAAACCATCAGTGAGCAACACACAAGTCTCTTGTGGACAAACAGGGGCCGGTGACAGCAATGGCATTCTGTCCATCCTACCTGTACAGGTGAAGTCCAGCAAGGGGGACAAAATAATTAAAACTTATGCATTCCTTGATCCCGGCAGCACAGACACATTTTGTTCTGAAGCGCTAATGAAAAAATTGAATTTGAGTGGGAGGAAAGCAAAAATCACACTTCTCACCATGGGCCCAAAGGCATCTGTCTCCAGCTACATCCTGACGGACTTGGAAATCTCAAGCCTCACTGGAGAACAGTTCTACGGCCTGCCCAAGGTTTACACCCAAAATAAAATGCCTGTGACAACCAGAAACATAATAAAAGAAGAGGAGCTGGCTAAGTGGCCATATTTGAATGGGGTTGTTCTCCCACGCATTCAAGCTGACGTTGAGCTATTGATTGGTACCAATGCCTCTAAACCAGTGTTTCTCAATCCTGGTCCTCGAGTACCACTATCCTGCATGTTTTAGATGCTACTCTGCTTCAGCACACCGTGATACAAGTACCTGTGTCATCAACAGAACTGTGCAGACCTTGGTGACAAGCTAATTAGGACCTTTAATTAGAATCAGGTGTGTTGGTGCAGGGAGACATCTAAAACATGCAGGACAGTGGTACTCGAGGACCAGGATTGATGAGCACTGCTCTAAACTACTTGAACCGTGGGAAGTTGTGAACAGTTGTGGCAGTGGGCCATACGCCATTAAGACCCTATTGGGGTGGGTCGTTAATGGTCCCCTTTCCAGCTACAGTGAGCAGCATGAAAGTGTTGGTGTCAACAGGACCTCCATAACACATAGTTTGAATCAATTTGAAGCACGCGTCCAAACAAAACCAACCCTGTTGCCCTGAGTATAGCCTATTGGTACAGGCTCTACAGATGGTTTTGATGAGTCTTTCTTGGAAGATATTCGTATGGGGAAAAAAAGTCCCTAGAAGAGAAATTTGAGCAGGAAATTATGAGTCCAATCAGCTTTCAAATATTACACTCGAGGAGGTTCGTAAAGCTGTTGGAGGGGCTAAAATGAGAAAAGCTTCTGGCATTGAGGGTCTCTCTAATGAAGTTTTAAAAGCACCTAAATTGTTACAGTTTCTGACCTATCTCTTACAAGTATGTTTTAAATCTGCTACTGTTCCCTCTGATTGGTATAAATCACTTACTGTATTAAACCGATTCCAAAGTCAACTAAAAGCGACCCTATGGTCCCTCTTAATTATAGAGGAATCAGCCTTTTAAGTACAGTTTATAAACTGTTTTCTAATATTTTAAATTCTAGGCTGTATCAGTACCTAGAGGAGGAACATTTTTTAGTGGAGGAGCAGAATGGGTTCAGAAAATATAGATCCTGTCTAGATCATATTTATACCCTGTGTACTATAATAATAGCTATTTTTGAAGGAAAGTCTACTTTTGTTTGTTTTATTGATTTTCAAAAAGCTTTTGATTGTGTGCACATAGATTTGTTGGAGTTTAAACTTGTGTCGGCTGGGGTTGACGGTTTATTTTACAAAGCAGTTAAGGCATTATATAAAAATCCAGTGGCATGTGTTCAGGTAAACAATATGAGAACAGGATGGTTTTCCACTCCACTGGGAGTTAAACAGGGAGATGTTCTCTCCTACCCTCTTTTCCCTGTTTATAAATGATTTAGCGCAACAAATTAACAATGAAGACATCGGAGTGAAAATAGATATGAAATTAAATTTACTTTTGTATCTGGATGACATTGTTATCTGGTGTCGGAAATGGAGATTGTTAATTAATCAAGGAAAACCCCAAGTTATACATTTTAGAAAAACTTGGAGTAAGTAGAAGCACTTTTAATTTTAATGTTGGAGTTGAACCTTTATGTTATACAAATATTTACAAATATCTTGGCTTCACCCTGGATGAAGACTTACAGTTCAAAGAAGGTATTACCGTAATATCCTCGCTGATACGGCAGGCAGAGCGTTAGGTTCTATTGTAAGTAAAATGAAGAATTGTAAACATCTTAGTTATACTACCTTTTCAAAGCTTTATGAGGCCCGTGTTTCTCCAATTCTTTTGTATGCAGCGGGGGTATGGGGGGGGGGTAAAGAGTTATCCAGAGTGAATGCTATTCAAAATCGGGCTATTCGATGTTTTTTAGGCGTGCACAAATTTACTCCTGTGCTGGCTTTCCAAGGTGATATGGGTTGGGGCGGGGGCCGTGTTTAATCAAGCAGAAGGGGGAAATGCTTAGACTCTGGAATTGTCTGTCTTCTATGCCAGAGGCTAGAATAGCCAAAAAAGTTTTTAATTGGGATAAAACATAACTATCCTTGGTGTCAGGGAATAATTGCTATTTTTAATGAAATTGATCTACAACATATTTTTATAAATGGTCAGCAGTGTAATATTCAGTATGTGAAGCATATGTTATTCTTTGAGTATAAAGAAAAATGGGCCAATGACATCTGGCATAAACCGAAACTTAGAACCGGTTGATGAAGAATATTTATTGTCCTGAACCTCATGCGACTTTACCCCTGGATAGATCAAAAAGATCATTATGTGCTCAATTGCGAACTGGGATTTTCCTTCTGGCGATAGAAACAGGTATAACTCTGTTCCTGAAGAGGAAAGATTATGTAGTGTTTGTGATTTAAATGTTGTTGAGGATGAACTTCATTTTTTGTTTTATTGTCCATTATATGATGAAGCCAGGCAGCTTTTATTTCAGAAAATGCAAGATTTGAAACCTGAGTTGTTTTGGACTGAGGATGGAAGTTGGAATGGTTTTTCAGAGAGGAAGTTTTCTCTATAGGTACCTTTTATAAAGAGAGCCTGGAAACAGAGAAAGGACAAATTATATGGAAACCGAGAAAGATCTGTAATTTGATCTGTAATGTACAGTATAAGTGGAATTTATAATTTTGTGTTTGTGTTTTTGTTTGTCCGCAGTTGATGTTTGTTTTCTGGCGTAGTGTATCTGTGTCTTGTAAGCCCTTATAGGCTGGGCATCTTAGAGGTGTATGACACATTAATAAATAACAATTCATTCATTCATTCATTCATTCATTCATTCATTCATTCATTCATTCATTGATTCATCCAGCCCAGCAGTTCTGCTTGAAGTTTACTGTTACTTTGCGTTTATTGAAGGCTTTTTTCACCAGATGGTTTATTTCAAATATGATGATACAGTAGTTTAAAATTAATTATGCTCCTGTATACGTATCTAATAATTATTTTCTGGGGGAAAAAAAGAAACATGAACCTTTAACCTACAACAATATACCATGTACAATTGAATTAACACCTGTAGAACAATAATACGGAGGACGATATCTGTCATAAACAAACAAACACAAATTTCCATCCACGTCTATATACTTTATTCTACTTTTCCAAGATCTAACTAATTGATGAAAAAAACAGTTGTCTGTTTTTTATAAAATAATAGAAATAACCTTTATTATAATTATTATCTGGTGATTCAATTTCATTTTTTTAATCTAGGAACATTAAAGTTAGCCACAGTAGATAAAATGTAAATCGTTAGACACTTACAGTAAAAAAAAAAACAACTACTGGTTGTCTCCATCTGGTGGTCGTTTTTAGTTTCTTCGTCTGACGGTTCAGGTCCACTGAAATAAAAACATAGATAGTAAACAGATGCTGTTGTTACTGTAATGGCACTCTAACAACAAAAAATGCCACGTGAGGGAATTTGAAGCCATTTCCAACTCATGCTGGTTCCAAAAAAGTGGTCCTACAGGGAGCTGCGTTCAACACTTTATTTTACACGTGCAAAGCTTCAGAAAACAACACCTACAAAAACCAGGGTGCTGAATGAAAGATTAAGTGCAAACTTGCATATTATCAAAAAAGACAACACATTAAGCTGCTGGCGACAGAACAAACCATGCGGACACACACACTCCATGCACGGTTGAAAAACTGTGTGGCTTCCCAGCTCCTAATTCCCCTGCACCTGATCATCTGTGTCTCGCTTACCTAACCTCTGATTGCCAATTACCTCCTATGCCCACAGGTGCGCAGGTGATGCAATGACAACCTCCGCCCACACATACATGCACACTCAGCACAAAAATTGGCTACAACAGTTACAGAAAATAAAGAAAGCTTTGTTGTTCTTTTAAACTTTTTTTTGTGGTAATGCAGTTGTTTATTTCTTGCACTTGCTTTAGGTGAGATAAGAAAGTAATTTGAATTGGTCTGTGACCAGAGGTGGCAAATCCGGCTTCAGAAAGTAAAAGTCCTACCATGTATTTGTTCTGTCCATTCACTCAACCAGCTGATTCTAATCAGCACAGCTCTTCAGCCAGGTAGATGAGCTAATTAGTGAACTCACCTGGTTTTAGTGAATGGACAGAACAAATATATGGCAGGACTTTTACTTTCTGAAGCCGGATTTGCCACCTCTGTCTGTGACACACTACTATGTTATTGTTGTTGTTACTTCATTGTGCAACATTGCTAGTAATGCAAGTAAATGTAGTTTTTAGTCAATTGAAATTAAGTGATTTTTTTTTTAAAGTGAAATAGAATGAAAGGAATTCCAGACATGTACAATTTGATTTGAATTGAAAAACTCAATGGAAAGAGTTACCTGAAAGTTTGCTGCTGTCAAATTAATTTGTTGTGATTGTTCTTTTGGCTGCTGTAATTTCATTGTGTGTTGGGAGGGGAGCGCTGGAGAGTAATCTCGCCCAGGGCATTAAATTAGGTAGAACCGGCCCTGCATTCACCATACGTGCAAAGTGTCTGTTTCAAGAGCTCCGTGGGAAGAAGACTCAGTTAGGTAGAACAGCTCCCTCCAGACTTGGCTGAAATGTGGGACCAGTGGTGTGCAGGGCTGTTGAAGCTCCACCTGGTGGCCATCCCGAGAAGGTACAAAATTGACATTCAACCAAATTCAAAGACAATCAAACTCCATGTGCACTGTGATTCCACTGAAAGGCTTACTGTGCTGTTGTCTACCTGCAAGGACAAAATTAGGGAGGAGAGTTTGTAAAGTTTTGTTGCATCAAAGTCAAATGTGGATCCATTAAAGAAACTGACGCCTGGAGCTGATGGGTGCACTCATCGGAGCACAGTTGGGGAACCCTCTGCTCAAGCCAACAGAAATCAGCTTCATATTTGGACAAATTCGATGAGAATTCTGCAGTGGGTGCGCAGCACAGCAGAAAGGTGGAAGCCATTTGTGGTGAATCGAGTGACCTGAATACAAGGACTCACAAATCCCTAGCTGTGGTCACACTGCAGTGGCAAATCTAACCCTGCTGATCTACCTAACAAAGGCCAGAGCGTTGAAAATCTCATCCAGAACCAGCCGTGGGGGAACGATCCTGCTTAACTGTCACCCATCGACCATCGATGAGAACTATGTGACAGATGAGGTGAATGCTGAGCTTATATCCAATTTATATTTCAGGCTGCAGTAGCGCTACACTTAACTACCGCTGAACAAGCTGAGCCGCTGCTAGACTTAGACAAATGCATCTGGTTAAAATCAGTGTTGGAGCCAAAATACTTTGATTTATTTTGTTTTATTTATTTATTTAAACATATTACTAAATGAATCTCAAACTGAGTATGAATTGTCATTCCCCTTATGGTGACGTCATGTTATACCTGTCAATCATTAAATCAGTCTTTGTTGGGTGGTTGTCATAGAAAAATATATTACCCTCCTGGGTGGTGATTGCACTCAGGTGCGACAGGGGGAAGACAGACAGTTTTCGACCGTGCAAGACAGACAGTGGCGTTCAGTCACAGGTTTATGTTTATAAGTTTAAACAGTGGATTTATGTTCAATTTGAGTGCTGCTGCATATCAAATAAATGGATTGGCATATCCTACCTGGATCCTCTGTCTGAGCTTTTGAATTTGTTCAAAGCATGCATCCTAACTAAAACCAACCCAGTTGCCCTGCTGTATAGCCTATAGGGACAGGCTTTACATTCAGTATATTAAGAGTTACTGCATGGGTGAGAAGATTCATAGCTAACACCCGCTCCAGTCAAAAGACTTAGGGAGAGTTTCCTGCAGAGAAGTGTACTGGGTGAAGGTGATACAAGGGCAGAGTTTTAACCAAGAACACACTCAGTTGACATCTGGACTAGACATTAAAAGAGAATCCAAAATTAGAGACCTGAAACCATTCCTGGCTGAGAATAGCCTTATCCGTGTAGGAGGCAGACTACAGCACTTTGATATTTCAGGGAGCAGAACCCATGGGTGCTGCTGACTACAAAACACAGATAGGCTACACAGAGTTACTAGCTCACGACTGTCATGAGAGAGTGATGCATTCTGGTGCCAGAGATACACTAGTGTGAGGGAAAGGTACTGGGTTTTAGAGGGGAGACAGCTAGTGAAGACAGTGGTTTCACATGAGTATATTTGCAGGAGACTTAAGGTGAAACCAGTACAGCAAGTCACAGCTCCATTACCCGCAGACAGAGTAACATAGTTCCCACCTTTTGAAGTCACTGGGATAGATTTTGCAGGGCCATTATATGTCGAGTCTAAGTCTAAGAAAAAACTTAATTGAGAGAAGTAGTTTTTCTAACTAAGTGTCTTCATCTCATATCAACAAGCCCGCAGGTTTTAAAATACCTAACAATATGAATAGGTCTATATAAGCCGCCATGGGATTTCACCAACTAACACTGACAGTCCAGGGGTGGGTAATGGTAAATTTCTGCTTTATCACCCTGGTTTATCGCCTATGTGAAGTGAGGTGGTCATCACTTGCACTGTCAGGTCAACTTAATGTATTAATGCAATTAATAAAACTTTTTTTTTGTGATCAAATGTTTTTATTTATTTTTCATGATTTTCTTATTATCAACGGTGGCATCCACAATGATGTTAAACGAACATTAACACATATTCTCACCCCCTTCCAAACACACCCCTTGGACCTAAGCATTCGATGAAAACAATTGATAGTAAAGAAAAACAGAAAAAAAAGATAATAGAAAAGATAATATAATAAAGGACAAAAAAAACAAAGGCAAAACATAATAATATCAAAAACTTCTTTCAAGTTTGGCCTTAATTTTATTTGATAATGTCAAGAAAAGTCAGATAGGCCTATCAATGGGAGATATTAAGCGTGTGTGGTTGTTTCCATCTTACTGCTATTATCTTTTTTGCTGCTGTTAGACCAGCAAGCAAAATTCGTTTTTGACATAGTGAAGCATTGATTGTTGATAAATTATTTAAAATAAGTGTTTGAGGGTTTATTGGAATATTCTGTACTGTTATTGAAGATAATGCAGTTGCAACCTGTTGCCAGAAATTTGCAACAGGTTGGCATTCCCAGACCATATGCATGAAGGTTCCTGGTTTATTCTGAAAGCATAGTGTACATAAAGAGCTAACCAGGATCTTCATATGGTAAAGCTTGCGAGGTGATAAGTTATGTGTACAAATTGAAAATGAATAAGCTGATGATCTGGGTTTCTGGAAGATATTATATTGGTCCATACTTCATTCTGTAGAGAAAATCCTTTTCGGGACCTCCACAATAAATCTCAGTTTTTCCTACCCCACATGGTCTAAGTTTTTCCTTCATCCATGGACTTGAAAGCAAAGCCGGTGTGTTTTTTTTACATACAGTGAGGCCTCTCACAGGAGGCCGTCGTGTTTTCTTCCAATCTGAGCAGATACTTGTGATTCTTGAAGTGATTCTTCACGGACACCCCTCCTTTTCAGCCACATGCCGGAGTGATAGAGACACACACACTGTCCTTTTTTCGTCCTCCTTTAGCTTAAAGTTCATATAGCAATCATTTTGAAGTAGAAGGTTCCCAGTGTTAGATTTCAACCAAATGATTATACATAGCCTACATAAAAACAATTCCTCTACAATTCCAGTTGAAATTTGGGTCCGGGTCAGGTCCATATTGCATCTAGGGCTAAAGGTTTATATGACATTTTAAAAATATATCGATATATAGTTGTACATACACTGTATACATATAATAAACATTTTTTTATATGTAGACAGTATAATGTCTGTGCTTTTCCCTGCGTGTTGGCCGTCGAGCGTCCTCCCGGCCGGAGGCGGCGCTGTTTCCCGCTCCGCCTCTTCTCCTGTTAGCCGTTAGCCGAGCAGCAGCAGCGGCGTCCATGGAAAGTCGGAAGTTGTTTTTATATTATTGAAACTTAACAAAATGGCAGAGGACAACAGCTATGAGTCCATGCTTTGTGTAAAGCCAGAAGTTCACGTTTACCGGATTCCCCCGCGGGCTTCAAACCGCGGATACCGGTAAGATCGCAGAGTTTGTGACTGACGAGTCTAGAAAAGTGTCAGTCAGCAGGTTCATTAAGATCCTGCTCCCATTACCGGACAACCTGTCAGCCACGGCTGGACATCACAGCAGTTTTATATATAAACTATTTGATATAGCTGATTAAGATATGAGGGTATGTTTAAGAAACTTTGTTGGTGGTTTTCTATTAAAGTCAGAAAACACAGTTCAAAGTGTTTACTCGCGGGAATTAGACGTCCCTGTTTTTATTCCGTCTACTTAAACCTCATACTGTTTTCATACGGATTTGTGTTTATCTATTAATTCACTTGATTATTTGTCATTTAGCGTGTTCCATATTTTTATGATTATCCGATAACGGACATACAAGTTCAGCACAAATGTTAGTTAGTTAGTTAGTTAGTTACTTAGTTAGTTAGTTAATATTTATTTGGGTCAATCACAAAAAAATCAACAAACAAGATAAACAACATCCACAGGGTTTTCCCTGGTCAACATTGTGATTATTTTGACCGAAAAGGTCTGGGCTTGAAGCATAAAGCTTATCTTTCCCACCTTTTAACATAATAGAATATATAAAAGGAACAAATGAAGAATCATGAGGTTACACAAAATAATAATAATAGTAATAATAATAGATGTAATAACTGTAATAATAGTAATAATAATGATAATATAATAATGATAGCTCTGAAAACAGTAAGTGAAAAGATGCTAAAGAAACCGACAAAACCAATTTATGTTGTCATTTCATCTCATGCATGTGTACATTCTTCTTTATTTGCTTATTGTGCCTATATATATATATTTTTTTTTTTTTATATTTTTTATTTAACCTTTATTTAACCAGGCAAGCAAATTAAGAACACATTTCTTATTTACAAGTGCTGCCTAGGGGGGTAAGGGGAGGGAGCTAAGATGAAGAAAAAAAACAAAGTTATATAAATACACAAAAAGACATTAAAACACAATACAAAAGATAAAACAATTAATCAAGTAAAACAGTCAGTATGCCTGAAGGAGGACTAAAGGCAAGTGCATATATGCGTCCATTACCTTTGCTTTGAATAATATCTTGTATGCTTTTATTGAGTTTGCTAATTTAAGGTTTAATGTTACCTGAAAGTGTCTCAGTTAAGCTGTCCTTATGGATGCCAACTGTGAAATATTAAGTCAAGTTTACCTTTCTCTGTAATATAAACAAGAGAGCTATGGGAAACTTGGAGTGAACACTTTATTTTTGTTTTTATCTGGAAAATTGTAAATTCTAAAATAATTATAATCAGCTGCAACTCAGAGACAGACATTGAAAGACTCTGAAAAGGCCCACTACATCAGATAAATACTGTTTTTAGAAATTGTTACATGCATATGATTGTTTTTCTGTAGTTGACAGCAAAAACATTTTTTTGTTCCCATCTTTGCCATATTTTAGTCTTGCTTAAAGTCTCTTGTTTCACTTCCTCCTGATGTGAAAAAAAGACAGCTGCTAAATTTGACATCATGTTTCATCCAATAATTGGGGATTACACTCACCATTTACCATTGTGCTTCCTGTTTTTCTCCAGTGCTGCTGATTGGAAGCTTGATGAACCTGCATGGAGTGGAAGAATGAAAATTACAGCTAAGGGGAAGTTAGCCTTCATCAAGTTGGAGGACAAAAACACAGGTAAATGGTTATTGAATTGTATGAGAAATGTGTTTACATCTAGGTGCCACAGTTAAAGCTGTCCCTCATTTTAGATTACATGTTTATACAGATTCTGTAAACAAATTAATTTAAACTCACAACAGCAATGACCAATACGGTAAATTTATCATATTGTTTGTGATCATGGGCAAGTAAAAAAAAAAAAAAATCCAAAAACAAACCAAAAAATGACTTTGTGTCAACAGGGAGCAAAGAACAGGTAATAGGTTTCTATTGTGGAATTATTTTCATGTTAAAATATCAGTTTAAATTTAATTTGAAGGAATATTTGATTACTTTAACAAAGCGTCACTTAGCTGCAGTGATCTTCCATCAATGTAAGTGTGCTCCCATCCCTTTTGGACAACTGCTACCATCTTATAGATCTGACCATGATGGAGCTAGCTCACAGAGGTAGACATCTATTTCAGAGAGGAGGTTCAGCAAACTCCAAATAAAAAAAAAAAAAACTCAGAGTTGGCAAGTCCTGAGATAAGAAACTCTTGAGTTTCTAGTTTCGTACCACAGGTTTGCTGTCACCTGTAAGTATGTTAAGTGAGTTCTTGAGATCATCAGTGGACCACATTTACTTTAACTCGGATAGCAGTGTCCAGTGAAAGGAAGAGATCTTCCTACCTTTTCCCTTTTTTGTCAAATTATAACTTTAATTATAATCACATGGTAAATTTGAGCAAATCTTTCTGCAGCAATAAAAGTCTGCTGCAGTGGCAAAGGAGAGATTGTTGATGTGGGAGAAATTTTGAATCCAGTGAATGAGTAACTTAAATATTTAATGACTGTTATAGCTTATTATACCTAAGATTTATTTTTCCTGCTGGTGAAACAACCAAACTTGGAAGCAGTTGAAGATTGGGTATAAAAACATAGTTCAGACAGGTACTTGCACAAAGAAAGAAATAATTCAGGGAGCTTAGACTGGAGTATCAACACATCCAATCACACTGGGAAATCTTAAAGGAAATATTCTTTTATCACAGAGGATGCTATTAAAATATGATTGTAAATTTTACCAATTTCTAAATGATGTAGGCTTCTGGACATTTTGTTAAATTCTTCATTGATGCTTCTTATAGATTTGTAGCCACCAGGAAATAGTTACCAGGCGACTTGAAATAAATACATTTAAAGACAAAAAGGGACGAAACTACTAGGGACACTTTTCTGTCAGCTGTGGTTCCCTGCTACTGTTCCCTGTCTGGGTTATGTTCAGTATCTCTGTCATGAGGAAACCTCACATTAGCAAATAAATGAATAGCTAAAAGAATGAAGACAACAACAGTATTTAGTGAAATGAGGGGATGTGTTGGGTGATATTCGGAGGGCAGGAAACTGAGAGAAACTCCAGGATTTGTGGAACATAATCTGCTCTTAACCAGGTTATGTTCAAAGAGCAAGTTACCAGACTCAGAGCATAAATACCGCAATTCTTTAAACGGATTGAGTTAATCCTTTTTACCAGGGTTAAATTACTTCACTATCTGAAACAGAAAAGCCAGAATTTTCCTCATTTCATGTTCAACATGCATAGTTTCTACATAACCCACTTTCTTAAAATAGGCTCCAGTTTTGTTCCTCTTCTGTTGATTTAGGCAGGATGTTTCTTTTCATTCACGTTTGACTTAAATTTTAACATGTATAAGAGATTTACAAGTATTCAGTTCCACTTATATTCATAATACCAGCCGTAACGTCACTTTAACTGTATTACTTGTATTTATAAAAATATGAACAACAGTGTAACCAAAACTCCTGTCAAAACATCTGTTTGTACTTTTCACAGTCTTACTGTCACAGGAACTAACACTGAGGGTGTGCTTGGTGCAAATTTGTTTGCTTTTCAGGAGAACTGTTTGCACAAGCTCCAGTTGAACAATATCCAGGCTGTGTTGTTGAAGCAGTCACAGATTCCAGCAGGTATTTTGTCATCCGGATAGAAGATGGCAACGGTAAGGCCAAAGAATTTCTCAGTTCTGTCTTTTTGTCACAGCAGATATTCTCTGTGTTTATAGGTTATTTAAATATATACACTGCTCAAAAAAAATAAAGGGAAGATCTAAACAACACAAATGTTACTCCAAGACAATCAAACTTCTGTGAAATCAAACTCTCTACGTAGGAAGCAACACGGATTTACTATCAATTTCACATGCTGTTGTGCAATTGGAATAGACAACAGGTGGAAATTATAGGCAATCCCCAATAAAGGAGTGATACTTACTGCAGGTGGTGACCACAGACCACTTCTCTGTTCCTATGCTTTCTGGCAGATGTTTTGGTCTCTTCTAATGCTGGCGGTGATTTCACTCCAGTGGTAACATGAGACCAAGTCTACAACCCACACACGTGGCTCAGGTAGTGCAGCTCATCCAGGATGGCACATCAACGCGAACTGTGGCAAGAAGGTTTGCTGTGTCTGCCAGCATAGTGTCCAGAGCATGGACGTGCTACCAGGAGACAGGCCAGTACATCAGGAGATGTGGAGGAGGCCGTAGAAGGGCAACAACCCAGCAGCAGGACCGCTACTTCCGCCTTTAAACAGGAGGAGCACTGCCAGAGTCCTGCAAAAAGAGCTCCAGCAGGCCACAAATGTGCATGTGTTCGCTGAAATGGTCAGAAACAGACTCCATGAGGGTGGCATGAGGGTGGGGGTTGTGCTTGCAGCCCACCACCATGCAGGACATTTACCAGCAAACACCAAGATTGTCAACTTAGCCACTGGCGCCCTGTGATCTTCAAAGATGAAAGCAGGTTCACACTGAGCACATGTGACAGACGTGACAGTCTGGAGATGCCGTGGAGAACGTTCTGCTGCCTGAAACATCCTCCAGTATGACCGTTTTGGCAGTGGATCAGTAACATTTCTTTGGCAAGATGAAGGCATTGATGCTATGGACTGGCCCGCCTGTTCCCCAGACCTGAATCCAATTGAGCACATCTGGGACATCATTTCTCGCTCCATCCACTAACACCTTGTTGCCCCACAGACTGTCCAGGAGTTGGTGTTTTTTAGTGCAGGTCTGGGAGGAGATCCATCTGCCACCTCATCTTATTTTTGTGTTCCCTTTATTTTTTTTGAGCAGGGTATTTATGTTTCTTTCTTCATCTCATGCTTCTTCTTGGTTTTTATTTTAGAATTTCATATTTGTGAGTTCATAACCCCTGTATTCCATATGTACATGTACAGTGGGGCAAAAAAGTATTTAGTCAGCCGCCAATTGTGCAAGTTCTCCCACTTAAAAAGATGAGAGAGGCCTGTAATTTTCATGATAGGTACACTTCAACTATGAGAGACAGAATGCTCTAGAGGAGATCTGCATGGAGGAATGGACTAAAATACCAGCTACAGTGTATGAAAACCTAGTGAAGACTTACAGAAAACGTTTGACCTCTGGCATTGCCAACAAAGTATTGAGATGAACTTTTGTTATTGACCAAATACTTATTTTCTACTATAATTTGCAAATGCATTCTTTAAAAATCAGACAATGTGATTTTCTTATTTTATTTTTTTCATTTCGTCTCTCATAGTTGAGATATACCTGTGATGAAAATTACAGGCCTCTCTTATCTTTTTAAGTGGGAGAACTTGCAGAACTGGTGTCTGACTAAATATGTTTTTGCTCCACTGTATCTACGTTCTCACGTTGCTGGATGTGATAGAGAAAACTGAAGTGTTGACAATAATTTCTGCTCTCGCATCTGCCTTTTGAAAGGACGTCATGCTTTCATCGGTCTGGGTTTCGCTGATCGTGGAGACTCATTTGACTTCAATGTTGCCTTACAAGATCATTTTAAGTAAGTCACCATTGATTAGTTACACCTTTTAAAGTTTCAGCTATATAATACAATATATTGATAACATCCCACGTACAGTCTTTAACCTGTATATGGATATATTTAACCAGACCTCATTTGACGTGTATTTTGTAAAGGTAAAATCATAAAAGCTCTATCATCAAAACTTATGAACCAACTGTATTCTATTGAACAATGTGGCATTACTTTTTCTATTTTTGTGGGCTTGAAGCAATTATTTTTTAAGAAAAGCATAGTTAAAAATGTCATGGCACTAACCATAGTTTCCAAACTTTTGCCTGCTATGACAAATAATTAAAAAAAGAAACAGTCATTGTTGTATTTTTGGAGTTGACTGTGGCAACAACGTTGATGATTTAACATCTAAGATGGCACTGTAAAATTTTTAAATATTGCTGCAATAATCTAATCTGATAACAAAATTCTTTGTGTGACCATTTTTATGCTGTCTAACTCCAAAGGTGGGTCAAGCAAGAGGGTGAACTTGCAAAGATGGAAGCCTCACAAATCGCAGCACCTAAACTGGACTTGAGCTTCAAAGAAGGCCAGACAATCAAGATCAGCATCGGGGTGAGCGTGAGGACTCGACACAGAACACAAACGGTTTCACATTTCAAGAGATCAGTAACATGAACCCAGGAATTATCCTGACTTTCACAGAATATTAAGAAGAAGGATGCAGTTGGTGGTAAAGCACGTCCCATGGGCGGTGGCCTGCTGCCTCCTCCCCCAGGAGTAAAGGTGGGAAGTGTCCTGCCACCTCCTGCTGGACAGCCTACAGTCTCAGCCCAGCCTTCTACCCCAGGTGATTCTCAAGTTTGTCAAATGCATCACATGTCCTAACTGACATGATGTTAATGATACTGACTGCGTTTACATGCAGTCAATAACCCTTTTAAAACCCGAATATTAGCAATAACCCGGTTTTTCACGGCCATGTAAACTGCAATAACCCCTTTTGAATAACCTGAATTTGCCCATATTTGGGTATTTAAAAACCCAAATATTTAAAAAATTTTAAATCTGAATATTCGGCCATGTAAACGCCAAACAGGATATCCCTATCAAAAGGAACATGAATTTGTTTTCTGCGCATGCTCTGTTCGCAAGGAATCTTGGTCTTTTGAGTCCAGGACGTTCTTATAAACATGGAGAAACACAAGACCACGCCACACTTTTGGAGTGAGGAGGAGACTAATCATTTTATAAATGTAATGAAGGATATGAACATTTTGGCATTTGTAGACTGTAGAAAGTACGGGGATAGCGAGATTTAAAAGAAGGTGAACGAAAAGGTGAGCGAAGTAGCATTTATTTTGAATTTGGATACAGGAAGAAGAAGCGGAAATTACGATAACATGACGTTCTCCATGCGTCGCTGTTTTGATTGAGATATCCCAAATAATTAATTACCATGTATACAGGGATAACCCTGTTTGCTCACGCGTGGAAATGGAATATTCCGAATGTTTCAGTAAACGGAATATTAGCAATAACCCGAATTTTGACTGCATGTAAACGCTCACACGTTTGACGTCATTTCTGTCCCCACCCAGCTCCACTTTTAGACTTTGGTGCTCCCGCCTCTGCAGCCCAGCCCACCTCTGACGTGTGGGGGGATTTCACATCTGCAGGATCAAAGTAAGTCGGGGTTTGGTTTTTTTTTGTTTGGTTTTTTTTCTTCTCCATTCTCAGACGATGTCACGCCAACATCTCTGTGCCATGACATCTCATTTCATTTCTTTGGTTCCCTTGCTCCATTGTCACTCATCTTCTGCCCCCCTCTCCTCCCACAGCTCCGACAATGATGCTGTCAAATCAGGATGGGTGCAGTTTAGTTGAGTTGGGGAGAGAAAACAAAAGAAAAGAAACCTGCACATACTCAGGTTTTATACATTCCAGGACAGCATGACTGTGAGGAAGAAACAAAAAGCATGAACTTTTGGTAGATTTCAATACTTACTCTGTTCATATAAAGGATAGCCCGCTGACCAAGACATTCTGAGGAACAAACATTAATGCACGTGTTATTTCCAATCCTTTTTCACTCTGCTATGCAGTGGGGTAGCGTTTAGTTGTCACTCTGCTCCTAAAAGCAAGTGTCTAATTGAAAGGAAAATCACTCATCACACTAACAAGGTAAAATATTTCTTCACTGCCCTAATTTATACGTTCCTCATTTTCCTCATTTCTAGTCATTTGTATTGTTGGTCTGCCCAGAGTCAGATTTCACCATCTGTGTCTTCATGACTTCATGCATACATGTTCCTGCTGCTGTCCGAGAATGATCTCATTACACCAGCATCACTCATCTCAACGTTTCTTTGCCTTTTAGGGAAATTAGTTTTGACTGTTTTTTTTTGTTTTTCTTTCTTTGTAATTGTTACTATTTTTCTGTTTTGTATTTTAGTAGCTCTTTCTTAATTTTATTCAAATATGATCATTAATTTCCTTTTTTGATGTGGGGAAAAAAGTCATGCCCCTGTTTTCAACATGATTTTTTTTTAATGTTTATGCTGTGGAAAGCCCCTGTATGTCAGTACTTTTCAGAATGTGCCTTTTATCCAACCAAATGTCCCCTCTCTCCCGTATGCTGATTAAGTGCCTTCCTGAAGAATACTTAAAATGTATAAAATCTAAACCTATGTCTTTATGTAAATAAACTATATTTCTTTGTCCTGTTGTTTTGATGATGAGTTTGATTATTATTATTAATATTAGTTATAGTAGTATCATGTCTTTCATTAAAAAAGAAGTCAGACTTAACATGATTACACTGAGATAGTAACAGAAGCTTTCAGAATAAGTTATGTAAGGAGGAGTTGTCAAATACATTTAGAAAATGTACTTTTATGAGGGTATCAGGTGATAACTGTCAGGAAAATAAAAGGTTGAATTACATAAAACAATACAATATAGTTTGCACCGGTCTTGACCAGGTCTCTTGTGTAAAAGATTTTGATCTTAATGAGAATTTTACCTGGTTAAAGTATGTTTATATGCGTGTGTATAGTTTATATAAATATATGTTCAATTCATAATCAACATTTTAGGATGGCTTGTGAAATATAGACCACGAATTAAGGTAGAATATGTTGCAGCCATCATAGAGGTACAGATTTGGACAAATACTGTATGTAGTTATCCTTTCATTAGATAAGTAAAGACCCACAATATCAGTGGAATATCTTGAAACTGACTAAAGTAATAGTAAATAATGTACCGGTAGTGAATATTAACTAATGGAGAAAAAAATACTGCTTTTGACTTGTGGTTCAACAGAATTATAAAGAAATTATTAAGCAAAATCAGTAATTAGTAGTTACTCTGCTGCACTGAACATGGACCAGAGAAAGCAAAGAAGAGAAGTGAAGATGAAAGGCTGTAAACTAGCTCCAAGCAGCTTGTTGTTCCTGTGACTATAGCTCCAGACTTCATCCAGGAGTTTGGGGTCCACAGGACTGAAGTCAACCTTGGTGACAAATTGAAGAGAGTCTTGGCTGGAATAACGTGATCCTTCCACGCGCTTCATCCGGCCAGGAAGCTGTTGGGTGAAAAGAAGGGCCTGCTCACTCCTCAAGCAAGAAGGCTTGGGCTCAGTGCAGGGCCTTGGGGCTTAGGTTGGAGCACTGGGTGATAAAGTGGGGAAAAAAACACAACTTCAAAATGTTCCACAACAAAATATGAAATCGAAAAAAATTATAAAATTGAATAAAAAAAAAAAATCCTCCCCAGGCCAGTTTCATTAGCGCCCACCCGGTTAACCCCAATTCAAAGAACAATGTCTCATTTTCCTTACTATGTATTCAGTGAATTATTTATTTTTTCCTTTTGTCACTTTGAAGACGTTTCACTGACCATTGTAGGTTAATTCTTTTTTTTCTTTAATAGAAAGGCACCAACAAAGTTGTCTACGTGTTTATTACTTTTGCCAAGTAAGTAAGGACATTTTATTTATATGGCACATTTCACAGACAACGGAATGTCACAAGGTGCTTCACAAAAAATAAAACATCAAAAATAACACAAATAAAACACTACAATAAAAGTAGAAATACGATAAAAACAAGACAATACCGATTAAAGCTCCTAGAATAAAATTACATAACAACCCTATAAATACTAATGTTTAAAAGCTTGGAGAAACAGATGGGTTTTAAGTTTGTTCTTAAAAGCGTCAATGGAGTCCAGGCATTGTTATGCCATCACAGACCTTCGTTTTTTACTCATTGTTGTTAATTGTCCTTTTAAAAAATAATTTCAATAGTTATTTTCCACATACAGGAGATATTTCTGTGGGTCTCTTGACCCTTTTATCCATAGTCCAAAAAGTGTTGTTTTTTCTTTTATGTGGGTTTTCAATAAAAACATGCAATTTAACAAAACCTTTTGTACGGAAGAGTATTAGGGCCAGGCAGGAGAAAAATAACATTTTAGAGGAAGATTTTTTTTTCATTAAGCACTTCGAAAAAAGTTGAAATGTCGAGAAAAAAGTCGAAATGTTGAGAAAAAAAGTCAAAATTTCGTGAATAAAGTCGAAATGTTGAGAAAAAAATCGAAATGTCGAGAAAAAAGTCGAAATGTCGAGAAAAAAATCGAAATGTTGAGAAAAAAGTCGAAATTTTAAGAAAAAAGTCAAAATGTCGAGAAAAAAGTCAAAATGTCGAGATTAATGTTGAAGTACAATTTTTTAGAAAAAAGTCGAAATGTCGAGATTAATGTTGAAATACAATTTCGAGAAAAAAGTCGAAATGTCGAGATTAATGTTGAAATACAATTTCGAGAAAAAAATCGAAATGTCGAGAATAATGTTGAAATACAATTTAACGCCTTTTTTCTCAACATTTCAACTTTATTCACGAAATTTTGACTTTTTTCTCAACATTTCGACTTTTTTCTCGAAACTGTACTTCAACATTAATCTTGACATTTCGACTTTTTTCTCGGCATTTCGACTTTTTGTCAACATTTCGACTTTTTTCTCAAAATTGGACATAACATTTCGACTTTTTTCTCGATGTTTCGACTTTTTTCTCGACATTTAGAATTTTTTTCTCGAAGTGCATAATGAAAAAAAAATCTTCCTCCTCTAAAATATTATTTTTATTTTTGTCCTGGCCCTAATATTCTTCCGTATTTATCCATATAGTCCAAAAAGTGTTCTTTTTTCTTTTATGTGGGTTTTCAAGCAATTTAACAAAACCTTTTGTGTATTAAAAATCCAATATAACTTTTTTTTTTTAATTTAACTACCTCAAATCCTAATCTGGATTATTTTCATTGTTCAACAGCGTTTATTGATCCAGTGTTTTTGCATTGGGTGACTGATCCAGTGATGGCAGCAGAGCCGCGTGGTCCATCATGAACACGAACACCGGCTGAACTGGAAGTCCCTCCCCGGAAAAAGCATGGAGAGGATTTCTGAACAAGGCGCCTGTGGGCGGCTGGTGATGATCCGCGCGTAACTGTGTAACTGTACTGTAACTGCGGTCCATGGGGATTTTTTTCCGCCTTCACGGACTAAAACCCCCGCTCAGGAGGATGGGGGTAAACCAAAACAACGCCGAGCAGAGGTGAGGCTGTTTACCAGACACGGAGGCGGGTGTTTTTAACTGCGAAAGCTGCGACAGGCACGAAGGATGTCTAAATAAAAGGCTGATTTATGGTTCTGCGTTAAATCAACGCAGGGTATGCGTACCCTACGCCGTGGCCGACGGCGTAGGCTCTGCGTCGATTTAACGCGGAACCATAAATCAGCCTTGACTCGCTGCAATACGCATGTTCACACTTCCCCTCTGTCCACAACAATCCGAGTCCTAGGATTTATCAATATTAAAACAAAGTTTTGATTGAGATCTGTTAAAATAGTCCAGGGTGCTGCGTGGATGTATGCCTCCTCCTCCTCCTCCTCCTTCTTCATCCTGCCGCCTCAAAATCTGCACACTCCAAAACTTGGGTGTGACTTTCTGCATTTGGCCGTTATTGTCTTTTAGGATAGAGAAGTTTATTGTTGCTGGTCGGTTCCCTTTTAATGCAAATAAACAAACGAGGTCTACAATCAAAGAGGAAGTGCGGCCACGATGATTATTGACCGGATTTATTGGGTGCATCTGTTGTAAAAGTCTTTAAACTTGAGAGAAAGTAGTCCACAGTTTTGATTTTTTTTTTTTGAATGAATAATGAACAATAATGCTAATTTAGATATATAGGCTCTCAAAAAAATAAGTAATCTACTAAAAGAACACGTGGGGGCGCTACTGACATAAATCTGAAATTCTGACTTCTTGCTGATGATTGGATATTACTGAATTATATCTATTTTGAAATTTGTCAATAGGAACATACTGATAGGCTCACAGAAGTGCGATTTATTTCCAGATGGCACAATTTTGAACTAAAAACGCCTCCTTTGTTCAGCCAATCCAAAACAAGTACCAAAATAAACCAGCTAATCAGAATTCAGTATAATGTTGCGTTGGCCAATCAGACCCCAGAAATATAGAAGATTATATGTATATATATATATATATATATATATATATATATATATATATATATATATATATATATATATATATATATATATATATATATATGTATATATATGTATATGTATATATAAGAGAAGGAAAGCCCTTTAGGGAAAAGATTTTTTACAAAATGTGTTGCCAAAATTGCAAATTTCCAGCTAAATTGGATTAGTTTCACCTTTGATTTAATTCCAGCTGTTGAAAAGTTACTGAACTATTGAATTTGTAATGAACAGCATTCAAAAACGTCTGAGATGAAACTTATTTCTGCCAATATTTCAGTGTCATCCGCCTGCATGTATAGAGACCTAATTTGTTAAGAGGTAAATCAATTAATATTAGCTAGCACAACAATAATATTAATTATTTCACAAGTTTAAGTATATGGTGGATAATGCTGTAATTTGTTTTCCAGGGGGCTTGTAGTCTCAATGAGTATATGCAAGAAGGTTATAGGAGTATAAATGTGTCTTTCAGAGGGGATGGTAGAATGAAATGGGGTGGGGGTGTATCGGCACAGTGATCCCCTTGTGTGTTACTATGACAACTCAAACACAACAAAAATCAGTGCAGTCGTTTTTTTCTTTTTTATTTAATGCTTGTCATAGCTCCATTCAAGGAAAACTAAACAAAATAGCTGTTATATTTCAGTTCCCTACATGTGAACTACAAATGATTAACAGTAAACAACCATTCCAATGCCCAAACAATAAGATTTATGTTTAGCAAATATTTAAAAAATGAATATAAATTAGGAAGCATCTTTTTGACGGTATGTTTTGAGGTAATATTGCACTAAAGAACAGAATTTGTTGTATGCACAGGTTAACAACAACGGAGCAAATGAGAAACTAACTGGTGGTTAGGATCTATTACAAGCTATTGCTGATTAACTCACACCCTACATTTACAAGGAAACAATTAGTTATTAGGCACTCAAAAATGAGAACCAGCAATGACTGTTAAAATTGATTTGTTATGACAAACAATACTATAGTAATCACTAATTACTTGTTCAAACGAGACAGTTTATGAGAATTTGGATTAAGACTAAACCTGAACTTAAGCTATAGAAATACAAGTGGAGAGGGAAAACTCAGGTATTCACACATATTGTGGTGAAGGACAAGGTGTGTCTTCAAGCAAATGAAATGTGGTGTTTATAATTCAATTAAGCTGCTTATATTAGAGGGTTTAGTGAAGACGGGTCATTTTGACCCGGAGGACACAGGGTGTATACAGAAAATGAGGACAACAGGAGGGTTAATTAGCAATCACTCATTAATTATGAATTACTAAAACATTAGTTTTAGGAATTGTTTTTTTGTTGTGTTTCTTTTTTAGATTTTTTTATCATACACCACCACAATGGATTTAAAATAACAGCTTTAATTTAAGAGGTTTCACAAAAGACGTGGTTTAGCCTTTAGGAAATGCAGCAATTTCAAGAAAAATACCTCAGTTTTCAAGGGCTCAAAGATATTTATACAATGGTTGACTAGTTGAGCTGGAGCTATCAATATGAAGCCCAAGAAAGTGCCAATGTAAGAAAAGGAGGCCGACATTGGCTGAAGAAAAACAAAAGAAATCTGTAAGCAATGTCAAAAACCTCCTTAAAGGTATTGTGACCTCATTTTTAACATGCTTTTAACACTATCAAAAGTCTTGGCCAACATCCCTCAAATGTGTCTAAAAGAGTGTAACAAGAAAAACTTCACTCTAGTACTCTTTTCCTGGCTTTTTATTACAGTGTTTTTTTGCGCCGTGAAAAACGCTTCCTTTCCCCCTTTCCTGTCAATCATTGCTCCGCTCCTCCTCCAAACCTCCTCCTCCAGCCATACGCTCACAGCGGCGTCGCAGAGTTAAGCCGGGAGCGACAGGCGAAGCATGCACGGAAAAGCAGGAGGGCGAACCACAGCAAACAATCATAAAAATAAAGGCATGCAAGCAGCACTGTCCCCTTATCTTAAGTCCAGTCAGTGGCCGCGGGTCTTCTTAGCAGTTTTCCTCCGGTGATTAGAACAGAAGAGGCTCTAAACAGCTCCGTGTTAAGCCTCATTTATGGTTCCGCGTTAAATCGACGCAGAGCCTACGCCGTAGGGTTCAGCGTACGGTGCGCGTCGCCGCTTAACCCTACGCCGTAGGCTCTGCGTCGGTGTAACGCGGAACCATAAATCAGCCTTTATGGTGCGCTGGAGAGGAGCGGAGGCAGGGAGCTGGGTGGAGGGGGCGGTGATTTAGCGGATCGTTACGTAACGATCCGCCACCAAACCACATGCGCCGTTTTTGCATAGTTATGCGGAAAATCCCAGAAAGCACACAATACACTGAATGTTAAAAGTTCGTTGTTTTTTGGGTGTAATTGATGTCAAGACACCCAACAAAACACAAAAAATCAAGAAAAATTTGTTTTTCATGTCACAATCCCTTTAAAAACAACGAAAGCGCTGGTGAGCCCAACAGCGCCTAAAGGTCTGGGAGACTACAGAAGAAAACTAAAATAGATGATTCCGTACTAATTTCCTTGCTAAAAAAAAAACAACCTTTCACAACACCATCCAAGATGAAACCAAGATAAACTTGTATTAGAATCACGCGAGAGAATTATGGAGAGTAACAGGGACAGGTAACGATCTAAAGATTGTCACATGTTTCAAATATAGAGTATATAGGCAGTGTTATGGTAACATGTATGGCTGCCAGTGGAAGGGCACAGCTGTGTTTATCGATGATGCAATTGGTAATAGAAATAGAAAAAATATTACCTCTGAGGTGTTGCATTCTCTGGGATTATGGTGGCTGAGTGGTTGGTGCCGTTGCCTCACAGTGCAGGTTCCTGGTTCAACTAAAGCAATGGTCTGTCCCTGATGGAGTTGCTTATTCTCCCTGTTGCTTGTGGGATTGCATAAGGAAGAACATCTGGTGTTAAATTTTTGCCAAATCAATATGTGGACTGCAATGCTCAGCCTAAATGTGAAACAAGAACAAACGTTATAGGATTGGTGCTTCACAGTGGAGATTGATAATGACCCTAAACATACTGTAAAAACATCTCAATAGTTTTTGAAGCCAAAAGAATTGAATTGTGTTTCAACTGTCATGTCAGTCTTCTCATCTCAATCCAACGGAGCAACTTTTCAGTTACTGAGAGAAAACTAAAGGGTGAAAGGCTCAGAAACAAGGAGCAGCTGAAGGTGTTGCAGTGCAGACCTGGCAGAGCATCACAAGAGAGGAAGTCTTCGGTGTTGTCCATAGGCTCCAGACTTCAGGGAGTCAATGACAATGATCATTAAAAGATATGGTTATATTTACAGTTGTGTGTCACTTTAACAGCTTTTGAGCCCCTAAAAATAGAGGTGCCTTAATTACAATAGCCATAATTCCTAAATGATAGATGCCATATTTTTGTGAAACTTCTTCAATTAGAGCTGAATGTGGATACTTCGATAACATCTTAGTTGTTTTATGTCAAATCCATTGTTGTGGTGGATGAGGGCCAAATCATAAAAAAGAACCCTCTTGTTTTCTAAATTGTTCTGCACCTAATATGGCACAACTACACATACTGTACCATGTAGTCCTGCTACATGATTTTCTCAAGATTACTTTCTCATGGTGCCAAGCATTTATCTATTACTGGATCTTAAGTGAATCATTCCCCTTCTATTAATAGTTTATCTGCTTCAATTGACATGGTACATTACATTACATAAGATTATATGATTTGTTTCGGACTGCATTTTTCGCAGTCAGAAACAGAGACGTCAGTCAGAAGCCACTCTGTGTAACACTACCACTTCTGGTCACATGGGTCACATGAAAGTTCATGAGTCAGCCCCTGGTGTTAGACCCATACACTGTAAAAAACAATGAATAAAGCATGACCCGTTGCTTTCTGGGGAGCTGTTTTGGAGCCTTGTTTTCTTTCTGTACTCGCAGTCAGACTGCCCGCGAAGTCATCTGGAACGCACCCAACCTATGTCAATCAAAGTTAGTCGTGGCTTCCAGCTCCTTCAACAGATCGCTGCCAACATTTTTTCAGAGCTGCCTACAGGTGTTTACTGGAGAATATCGCATTTCACATGTTGATTCGATGGCAAAATCAAAAATCACTGCTGCGTTTAGCCGACGCTGGGTTAGTACAGACTCCTTTGCTAAGCATGGTAGCATGAGGGTTATGGATGAGGAGTCATCAGCTGAGTCGACCTTCAATCAATCATATTGGAAATAAATGTACTGTTTTTCATAAATTCTTCAGATGTGGTACAAAAAGTTCACCCCACTTAGACTTGTCTTGGATGAGAAATCCAATGACTGAGACCAAACTGGTCTTTTGGATTAGGTTGTACATATATTTATTTATGGTCTAAAGTTGGATATTTTAACATGAAAGTCAATGGAGATTCACCTGGTTTTGCAGACAGCCTCTATCGGCACGTCGAGGAAATGCAATCAATTTTAGTTCAACATAGGATTCAACCCAATTCTAATTCAGTTTTAACCTGGAAGCTAGATGGCTGGCGCCTATTAGACACAGCAAAGTGCATCTCTAGTGGGACAAAGCAGTGTTACAAGACGTGCCTAACCATCCCCACTCATTACCACAGTATTGTCATTGTCTGTTGTTTTGGCAACACGTAAGATCGCTATGCCCCCATGTGGTCGATATTGGTATTGCTACATAGAGTGGCTTTAATTACAGGCATTATTTCAGTTTTTCTTGAACTTTTGAACTTTTTGTTCCACTTTGTTCCACTTGTCTTGTTCCTGTTTATATTTTGAATGCTTTAGATTTGTTAATTGGATGTATTTCAGATTAAGGGGTAGAAAAGAAAACATAAAATTAGTTAATGAAATAATTCTATTTAAAAAGTCAAAAGTCCTATATTTGGCCTAATGCTGTGATGTCAGTCACTTGCCTGCAGCCTAAAACAAGACAGACAATTCTTTGTTTTCCCAGACAGTTTAAATAGTTACATTGTTTCCTAAAAAAAAAAAAAATTATTTAGCAAATAAGAGGATGTATGATTATTTTTTTATCACCACATTTTGTATTGTTTCCTCTCTGTTTTCTATTGTCTATCCATCCAACCATTGATCCATGTGTTTCAAAATAAAATGTATAAAATGAATCACCTCTTTATGCAGCAGTGCAGGTTAACCGCAGAGCTCAGCATATTGCTATGCAACTCTTTGATCTCACAATGTTTGTCTTATTGCTGAAGCGGACGTTTACTGTATTTGATTTTATGGACAACTGAAAAGTAGCATACTAGGAGGATCTCAGTGAAAACATTAGTAGAGAAAACAGAAAGGCATAAAAATGACTGTGTAGACAAGGATGATACTGAATCTCCCAAAAAACAAAAGAAAAACTTCCTGAACTTTCCTTTGCAGGATGCAAAGGAAAAGAAAAAAACACAACAATGTGGCCTTTATATGTAAAGTTTGTGTATTGATAACAGGTTCAGCCTGGTCCTGGTGCTCTGACCTCTATCTTGAAAGTCAGAATTAGAGTAAAGCAGTCTATTTTTACATTGTTGTACTTATGTAAAATGGATGACTCATTTGACTTATTTATTACCGTGAACTTGCTCTAATTATCCCTCCTCTAACTTGATTTTGAAATCTTTTTTCTTTCTTTTTCCTTCTCTTCAGCTCCTCTCTGTTTACAGCTGAATAGCAGCGGTGGTGGAGGGTTTTGAAGGCAGTGAGAGTGTAGTAGCCGTGTTGGGGGTGTGTGTGTGTGTGGGGGGGGGGTGCACTTTGTTTAAAACCTGCTAATCCTGCTGTCCTCAATCTCTGTGTGCGCTTGGCTGAGGAGCCGACGGGACGGAGGCGCTCAGCTCCACTGAGACCGCAACTTCTGTCTGCACGCAGAACTACAAATAACCAGCGCAGGGTCGTGTCATTTATTTATTATCCAAACCGTTGTAAGAAAAGAAAGAGGGGAGAAATCAGTTGCTGAGCTTTGTGAAGACGTTTTATTCTCTTGGAGTTAATCCTATTTCCCTGGAGGATTTTAAAATAGCTGCCAACACGATGAGCGCTGCGGAAAACTCAGACACCGACTCCAACAAGCTGGAGTCTGTGATACAGGTGAGCAGGTGATCCTCGCCAGGCTCCTCCGTCTCATCTCTGCTGCTCGTTTACAGCATGCCTGTCTGTGCTGGCGGACATTGTGTTGTGATACCCAGCAGCTGTGGACTGTTGTGACAACTGTTGCACCATTTGTTCTCGTGGCAAGCATCAGTAATTGGGCTTATAGACTGTCCTCAACATTTTATATCTCATAGTTGGCCATCTAAATGTTTGTATTTTCTGCATCAGAGGCTGGAGGAGAGTGTTCTGTCTGAGGAGAAGAGGCTGACTGTCAGGGGCCCTTCACCTGACGCTCCCCCTACATGTCTGCCAGCAAGAGTGCGAGAGATTGTCACAAAGAACCTCAACGATAGCTGTGAGCGTCCTGGTCTTCTACACTTTATGTCATATCGAGATGCTGTCTTCTTCCTTTTGCCTGATCAGTTTGTTTGTTGTCTGTCAGCAGCAGGAGCCATGTCCTCGGTCATTTCCATCCAGGAGGAGAACCGAGTGCTGCAGGGAGAGCTGGCGAGGCTGGAGGACCTGCTGGCCCACAGCCGTGCAGACCGGGACGAGCTGGCCATCAAGTATGGAGCAATCAGTGAAAGGGTAATGACAACCATTAAATCATCAAGCAAAACTGATGTGAAGGGGGAGCAGTAGTTTGAATTTAAAAAAAAAAAAAATATATATATATATAAGGGCAAATTAGGAATAAAGTCATCTTGGTGAGCAAAATTTTTTATGAAAAGTCTTCATCTCACAAACTCTCCAGCTGTTCTGACTGCACTGAAGCCAAGGAGAATGCTGTGGCACCCTCCCCTTTTCCCATGTCATTGTTTTCTTGTTGGGCTTTCTTTGTCTGAGATTTCCATCAAATCTCCCAGGTGATGGGCAGTGGAATGAACTCAAGTGGAATGTTGCCATGGCGTCTGTCGCCCTGGGCGACTGTAAACAGGGGCTTCGTTGGAGAGCAGGGATGAAGTGGTGGTGGGGGGCGCCGCTACTCATTTTATGTAGATGATTAACCCCCCGCAAAAAAAGAAATAACATGCAGGCCAGTACCTAAAAGCCAAAGGTTGCTTTGTCAGAGTTACAGTTTTTATCAAAGAAATTAATTCTCATTTAAAGAATAATTACCAGTATTTGGGGTCTTCCAGTGTTTCCAGTGGTTTTCCAGCCTCTCATGCTTTCAACAACCTTTACGAAGGATTTTAAGATGTCGGACTGTTAGCTGTTCTTTTCTAATGAAATCTTTTTAATAGACACAGAAGCAGATAATTCGTCTCTGCCATGACGGACTGAATCTATAAAAGTACAAATAAGATTACGGTAATTGGGGCTGTTGGCCAGAGTGCAGGGAAACTAAAAATTGCTACTTGAAATCTCATTCCCCTTGACTGATATGATTTTAAGTGACTTATTTAAAAAGTATTTTTAATTCATATTCTCTTATGTGGCGTTAATGCTTATATTAGTCACAGATTGGGACAGATGATAGAAAAGTCTACAACCGGGATTAAACCTTTGATGCTGCAGTTTCTAGTGAACACATCAGCAATATAATGATCTTCAAAGAATGAGCGTTTTTTTTTTAATTGCATACAATTCAGTCATTAAGTCATTTGTTATGTTTAAAGGAATTTAATCAAGAGGTCTCTTCGAGAGCAGCCTAAAGGTCCACATGTTCATAAATTACAAAGCAGCACAAAATCTTGTCCAACGCTCTTTTTGATATCAGTTGTAATTCACCTGAACAGAGTTGGACACATGGGTGCTGTAAACATAATATTGGTTTGGGCATTGATGAAATATTTTTCTAAATTCATTAACTGGAGGCCTTGTTGAACAGTCAGATTAAACATTTCACTCCCTGCGTTTGTCCTTGGTTACACAACCAGGCCTGCTCACAGTAGTAATGGACAATAACAACATGTGCTACATCTTTCTACCTCATACACACCCTACCTGCCTTTTTTGCACAGTTTTTCTTTCTTTCCCTTACTGCACTACTTTTTATTTTTCATTCCAATATATATACTGTTTATATTTTGTAATTATATAGTTTTTACTTTTTTTACCCTTTCCCTGCATGTGTGTGTTGAGTGTACTGCTGCTGCACAAAGCGAATTTCCCCATTGAGGAAGAAATAAAGGACAATCTTATCTTATCTTTAATACCAACCCCAGCTAGAGCAGACGCTGCGCTTTGAGACGGGAGATGATGACCAGGATTCGCCCGAGTCCCGCAGCATGGCTCAGCAGACCGTGGAACTACGCAGACGGCTGGATGAGGAGCAAGCCGCCTACAAGCGGAAACTCACCGCATACCAGGAGGGGCAGCAGAGGCAGGCGCAGCTCGTTCAGAAGCTGCAGGCTAAAGTACGAGGGATCGTTTTGATATTAACCGGAATATAGATAGTGATGCACAATTGTTACTAACAGTGGCCCTGCTGCTTCAGGTGCTCCAGTACAAAAAGAGATGTGGGGATCTGGAGCAGATGCTGCAGGAGAAGTCCTCAGAGTTGGAGAAACACAGTGTGGGTGTAAGAGGCATTTCATTTTATCACAAGAAAACCCACTTTTGTCCATACCTCTGGCTTCTGAAACATCACTTTAATGCAAAACCTTTCTTCTAGGGTCACAGTGAAACATCAAATGGTCGGGATGAAACCAGCAGCAACCTGGAGGATGCTTTGATCCGTCTGGAGGAAGAGCAGCAGAGGTAACACACCAGAGATCATTTCTGCAGATATCTGTATATCAATGTGCAGATTCATATCAGCAGATCAGATCACTGCTAATCACCAACCAATCACATTTATGGGAGTATTCGTAAACATTGTGTGCAAAGATGCATGGATCAGGAAGTCAGTATGCAGATATTTGTTATGTGATTTTCACCAGCAATAATATTGTTGTGTTTTCAGAAGCAGCAGTTTGTCTGCTGTGAATGCAATGCTGAGGGAGCAGTTAGAGCAGGCCGGTCTGGCCAACGAGGCTCTCAGCCAGGACATCCGCAGGCTCACCGCCGACTGGACAAAAGCCAGGGAGGAGCTGGAACAAAAGGAGTCGGACTGGAGGAGGGAAGAGGAGGTTGGAGAGAGATGCTCCTCGCACAGTGAGACACTTTAAATACAAAACAAAGTGAATTAATGATAGCTGACTGGTTGTTTTATCGGCCTCCCGGTCAGTCTTTCCACAGCTACTTCAGCAGCGAGCACAGTCGCCTGCTGAAGCTGTGGCGACAAGTGGTCGGGTTCAGGAGGCACATATGTGAACTGAAGAGCGCCACGGAAAAGTACATCAACATTACAAATTGCATGTTTTGTTACATAAGGTTCGGCTTGATCTCACTTTGTCATCTGCTCTCCTCTGTATCTCTAATCTCAGAGACTTGTCAGACATGCGTAACGAGCTGGCTCGGATGTCCCACTCTGCTCAGGTGTCCTGCACCGGCCTGTCTGCCGTGCTGCACAGTCGGGAAGGGGGAGCCGCACTGGCTCTGGAGCGGGAAAAGGCACTGAAGGTCCAGCTGCAGCAGCAGCTGAGAGAGCAAGTAGCGGAGACGATGAACCTTCAGACCAGAACAGATACAGAGACGAGTGAGCTTAATGTCAGGTCAGTCGATGTGTGGCGCTCCCCTGAAGGCCAACTCTGACTGTCTGTGAATGAAGCTGAATACTTGCTGAATACTTGTCTTCGTGTGAACTATCAGGCTGTCTGACGTGGTTCGAGAATGTGAGAAATTGAAGAGTCAAATTGAGGAGAAAGACGATGAAATTGCCACGCTCTTGAGGAAGTTTGAGGTGAGGGGCCAGTCATGAAGCATGTTTCTTTTTAGGGAGCGTCACCAATCTTCCTCACTCTCACTTTGCTGGTTAACCTTCAGGAGCAGAGCGGCAGTGATGAGTCTGACATGCAGCTGATGAGAGCTCACACTGAGACGCTGCTGGACACAGTGCGGGACATCGCTCAGGTACGTAAGACACTCTTTTATAACAGTAAAAGACTCCCCTTCACCACTGGCAAGGGCTTCATTCACGCTTCCCTTCACAGACGGTTCTGTCGGATGGAGAGACGTCATCAGAAGCGGATCAGGACAACTCTGTGGCCCTGCTGCTGTCGCTGGTTCACGACTCCTCTCCTCGGAGGCTTTCATCCCCCCGTCGAGCCTCCTCACTGCCTCCTCCTCCCGATACAGCATTGTCTGCTCTCCGCTCTGCAGTTACAACCATGATGCTGCAGCTGCAGGTGATGGGTCGCCTTAGAAACGCTCTGTGTGGGAGTGCTGCTCATGACAGTCACTGTGTGCAGGACTTGTTTCATCTGAGGTTTTTTCCACTGAGGAAAAGTTAAGACATAAATGAGAGACAGACTTTGAGGAGACAATTCCTAAAACTTCCTGTTCTCCCTCTTCTTCCATTCTTGTTCATTCGTTCGTTCGTTCGTTTTTATTTATTTCGAACATGTATAAAAAAAAACAAGAAAAAAAGATAAGAGAAACAAATACAGGTGAGCATTCCACCACATAAAGAAAAAAAAAACACATCAAAAAACATATTTCAGTTAAATGTTCGAAAAGGAGTGGGAGGAAGTATAAACTTATTTAATCCCACCCCCTTTCCACAACTAAACATAAATTATATGCCTGTATTTACGTTTTATACTATACACTAATTTGTATAAATATATCATTTTTACAAAAATAACCTGTTTAATACCAAATGTAAGCTCTATCATAAATATAATATTCAGTAACTATGATATAAATATAACTATGATATAAATATAATACGTATATCTATACAAACATACAAGACAACATGACGAAATAGCAAAACACACACAGCTGATGATCTTTAAACACAGTTATACCTCAAATAAACTATGTCTTTATATTTCTTCTTAAATTGTTTTATGTTTGTACATTCTTTTAACTCCAAATTCAAATCATTCCACAGTTTGATTCCACAAACTGATACACAAAAACGAAAGATTTGAAGTTTAGGTTTCCCCTTCTCAAATTAACTTTAAAACTGTAAAAAGAAAACAAACAACCAAAAAAAGAGTTAAAAGTCAATGAGAAAATAAGGAGTGGGAAAATATATTAAGGGAACTATCAAATACTGAAAAGCTCTTACAAAGAGTGTTGGCGAAAAATTGAAGAAAGGAATTATTTCAAAGTTTCATACAACACTGAGATCTTAAAAATAAAGATTTTGAGAATAAACTTGAACTGAATATAATAATTAGTGAAAACGAATAGGATGAAACCTGTCTAACTGGTCATAAAGTAACAAAGAGTCCAAACTGGAGGGAATTTGACTGGAAGATCAAAGATAGATATTTGAGAACTCCAGCTATAACATCTAAATATGGAACTTCAGAACTATGTTGGAGGGGCTGTGGCCACCGAGGAGACGTTTCACATATATTGTGGGCCTGCCCAAAACCGCAGGTGTAGCGGAAAGATATTAAAAGGGAAATCGAAAATATTTTGATGTTAAAATTAAAATGATTAGTTAGTTATTTATTTTGTTATTTATCTCGGAACTCCCTGCCTACAGGATATCAAATGGGGCAAAATAAATCCTCTTTCTTGAGGACACTACTTTTGGTAGCTTAAAAAAACAATAACAGTACTATGGTTGCAGCCACAGCCCCCCAAGATGGAACAGTGGCAGCAAAGGGTTAATGAGGTCTATGTCATGGAGAGGATTACAACTAGATTGCAGCTGAAAATGGATTCACTTATTGATATATGGTCACCGTGGATGTTGATGCATGGCTCGGAGCTGCCACTGGTTTGATGGCACCTGGACGTGTATCAGAAAGCAAAACAAATCGGTAGAAAGATTGTACTTTCATGCTTACACACTTACATTTTTTTTTTACTTTAATTAATTAATGTATTTATTTTATATATATATATATATATATATATATATATATATATATATATATATATATATATATATATATATATATATATATATATATATATATATATATATATATATATATATATATATATATATATATATATATATATATATATATATATATATATATATATATATATATATATATATATATATACAGGACTGTATCAGAAAATTTGAATATTGTGATAAAGTCCTTTATTTTCTGTAATGCATTAAATGTCATGCATTCTGCATTCATTACAAATCAACTGAAATATTGCAAGCCTTTTATTATTTTAATATTGCTGATCATGGCTTACAGCTTAAGAAAACTCAAATATCCTATCTCAAAAAATTGGAATATTCTGGGAATCTTAATCTTAAACTGTAAGCCATAATTAATCAGCAATATTAAAATAATAAAAGGCTTGCAATATTTCAGTTGATTTGTAATGAATCCAGAATGTATGACATTTTTGTTTTTTTAATTGCATTACAGAAAATAAAGAACTTTATCACAATATTCTAATTTTCTGAGACAGTCCTGTGTATATATATATATATATATATATATATATATATATATATATATATATATATATATATATATATATATATATATATATATACTTTACACTATGTTGTGTATTTGCTTTGTTATATTTCTTTGAAAGAAAAAGTTGTTTGTTTATTTGATATTTGTGGTCATAAATAAAAAAGTAAATGAGAATATCAAACTAGTTTCATGCCATAGAGTGACATCTTAACTGTTATTATAAGTGTTTGTATATAATATCATGTTTCACTTCAACTGTCATGCTTTCAGGATGCTCGAGGCCGTCTGGTCTCCACCCAGTCGTCTGCACTGCAGTTACGAAAACAGCTGTCTGAGTCCGATTCGGCTAAAAGGGAAGCAGAACAGCAAAGCCAAACCCTGCAGCGAGAGAGGGATGCTGCTCAGAGAGAGCGGGAGGTGGCGCAGAGGGAGAAGGACCGTCTGAAGCAGGATAGAGACACACTTGCCAGGTTTACTGACAACACTGCTCACTGTTTGCTCCCCATCACTGTGTCCTGCATGGGTTTTACCGACAGCTCTCTGATGTGTTCCCCACATGCAGTGAGAAGGTTAACTTGGAGAAAGCTGTTCAGGCAGCGCAGAGCAGCAACCACATCTTGCAGATGGACTGCGAGAAGCTTCAGCTGGCCATTGCATCTGCACAGCGAGAGCAAGATCATGAGAGGGAGGAAAGGGAGGCCGCCATTCAGGAGAGGGACCGAGCCAAGGCAGAGACTCAGAGGATGTAAGCAGGATAATGGATAGCGATTTGAAGACTAATCCACAAAGTTTAGTGCCGTCAGCACACTGTGCACATGCCCTAAAGAATCCATTGAAGACTTCCGGTACTTCTCCAGACCTCTCTGTGCTATTTTCTTAATCAGTAATGAACGCACCTGACCACAGAACAATATCGAAGCTGACCTGAAAACCTTTATATCACGAACAATTTTTATTATTAAGTTCTACCTAAAATGTCTCAGGAAGTAGCGCTTAGTACACCCTCACAAGTAGGAGACATAAAATAATCACTAACACCTGTGCAAAATCGTGTGTTCTTTCTGTGAGTACACTTTTAAAATATGTTCAATGGATAATTAAAAATATTAGTGAGTGCTATCATTAGACACATTAAACAGGTGTGTAAAATACAGTGTCTTTTTATTTATTTATTATGTGCTGCTTAAATACTGTTCTTTGAATTTCTCTCTCTGCTCAAAGCATGTGTGTATATAGGTATTTGTTTTTTAACACGCACTCAAACAAATGCCCTTCCTAAAATACATAATAAGAGATGTGGTGTCTGGATCCAGACAGAAGCAGTGGGAGCAGAGCGAGAGTCGAGGCTCGGTGCAGCGAGGGGAGCTGTCTGCAGTGCGGGAGACTCACCAGCAGGGGGAGGTGGAGAGGCAGCTGCTGGAGCGGGAGAGAGCCCAACTGTCTGAAGCTCATGCTCGAGTGAGAAAAACACAGCTCCCTTTTAACTTCAGTATATTTATCATTCTGCACTCTTGTGTTTTCTTCTGTCTTTGTTTTAATTAAGGCACTGACAGTGCGAAGGCCCTATTGTATCTGTAGGAGTTTTTGTTTTTATCCTCGTTTTTCTTCCGACGAAATGAGGGCCTTTTTGCCCCCCTAAACGTGCACCAAAAGTCACCAAATTTTGCACGCAAGCCAGGCCTGGCGAAAAATTTGATATTTAATGGTTTGCATTAATGGTGGGTGGCCTAATGGCTCAACAGCGCCCCCTAGAAAACTTCGTGCCTCAAGCCCCGCAATGCGGTTTGACGTACATACATGAAAAGCGGTACACACCTGTATCATGTCGCAACTTAAAGAAAAGTCTCTTGGCGCCATGGCCGAAACCGAACAGGAAGTCGGCCATTTTGAATTAATCGTGTAATTTTGGCGCAATTTATGCCATTTCTTCGGCCGTTAATGCGGCCCGAACCGTAACGTGCACCCAGGTGTGTTATATATCAAAATGTGAGTCTCGATCCTGCGACGATGGGCATTTTTTTCTCCCACTTCATCTGATTGGACCATATTTGTTAGTTCCTACTTTCTGCCAAAACGTTTGAATGATTTGACATAAAGACTCGTGGGTGGTGTCATTGGACTCGGTTTTGAGTCCTTGAACATAATTGGTGCAAATTAGCCCCGTCCCTTCTTCTGATTGGTCGATATTTGATAGTCCCTATTCTCTGCCATAACTTTTGAATGTTTTGACATAAAGAGTCATGGGTGGTGTCATCGGACTTAGTTTTGAGTCCTTGACCTTTATTATTTACACTTAATTGTGATTTGTATTTTCCCTGCAGGCTGTGAGCAGCAACACAGAGCTGTCTCTGCAGCTCAGCAAGCTGCAGTCTGAGGATGCTGCTCTCAGAGACTCTCTGGTAAAGATGTGCGGCATGAATGAGGGTCTGGCCCAGGACAAAGCAGACCTCAATACCTACATCCTCCAGGTAGGGAGATTTTAGAGCCTCATAAAGAATATAATTCAATTCAATTCAATTTTATTTATATAGTGTCTATTCCAACAGTTGTCTCTAGGCGCTTTCCAGAGACCAGAACATGACCCCCGAGCAATTATTACATAAACATAACTTAAACAATGGCAGGTAAAAACTCCCCTAGTGGGAGAAAAACCTTAAGACAAACAGTGGCAAGGAAATATAAAATAATAATAATAAGGAATTTATTTTTCTCTGATGGCATGCTGTTGGCTGACCTCTTGATAGTTAAGGGTTTTAAGAAGTTGCAAACACAAAAAGGGAAAGTAGAACAGGAAATAGGTTCAGACATATAGGTTTCAAATATAGCTTCTTCATCAGTATCAATCTGTTGGATAACGTCCGTTTCCACTTTAGGCCTTTAGTGTCTTACTTTGACCTCTCTCTAAGCTTGAGGAGGAGAAGGCAGCCCTCCAGGCTCAGAGACGGGAGATGGAGCAGGAGAAGCTGACCATCAGGGATGAGCTAGTCCGGCTGGAGCAGGAGAGGCTGGAGTTGGACTCTACCCGAAGCAGCTTGCACCAGTCGCTCCAGGACAGCGAGCTAAGCCGGGACGGGATGGACGCAGAGCTGCAGAGTCTCAGGGCTGAGAGACTTAAGCTGCAGGAGAAGGTCACACAGGTACATAACACATTATGTGTCACATTATCATTACTGATTGGCTGACTTAGGGCCTGATTTACTAAGATCCTAAATAAAGAGTACTAAATTGCGTGTGCACTGAAAAAGTTTGCGCGTGCTGTTGTTGTGTGTTTTGCGGGTGATCAGCTAAGATTGCGTGCGCAATTGATAACAGGTGCAAACAGCAGTATTTAAATGAGGTGTTGCGCGTCTTACGGTTTGCGGCGCAAACTTTGCGCCATGGAGAGTCTGGATGGAAAGCAGGATATAGTCACAAGCGCAGACTAGAGTTGGAGTTAGAGATATTAGTGGAAGAGGCAAATTGTTGTGCCGTATTCAGCACCCCTGCCGTGAAAAGCACCCCCTCGTATATTCAATGGTAAGTAGACCAAGAAAAAAAACAACACACTGACACTTCAATATATTTATATATACACACTCACACAAACACATACTTAGGAGTTTATATTATATATATTTACAAATATTATGGAAGACAACACAGTAAGCAGGCTATTAATTAATGACATCAATAACCATTTACCCGATTTTTGTTATGTGATTGTGATTGTGGGAAAGTATGACTATTGTGGAATCCATGAGCGCATTTAAACATGAATCATTAACACAAAACTGGACGCTAAACAGAACATGGACAACAGAACATGAACAGAACACGGAATGAGAATATCATTTTTGTCAGACGAGGGGTGCTTTTCCCGGCAGGGGTGCTGAATACTGCACAACACCGGGGTATGACAACTGCAGAACAAATACAGGCGCACAATGAGAAACACTTTTTTCTCCATGAAAACACGTGATTTATTTATTATCACAAATAAAAAAATGAATGTGCCTCCTGTGGCAACCTTTTGCTGAATAATACTCGATTTAACATTCAAATAAAATATTTCTCCTTTTGCATGTGGAGATTAGCACCTTCCTTTCGAACTTATTAAATACAGTGCAATCACAATCCACGCAATTACTTTCAGGCTTGGTAAATCTCATTGCGTGTGGTAAATGGACCAATTTGCATTTTCCCCTCCCAGTATTTAGCGATTTCTGGCGGGTACGCCCCATATTGATTATTCATCAGGGCAAAAGTACTCAATGAATTGCGTGTGCTATTTTGCTCATTTGAGAGGCGCAGTCCTCTTTGCACGCCGTTAGTAGATCAGCTGGCACTTGGTTTGCGGGTGCTGTCAAGTTTGCACACGTTTTTACACACGCAAACCTTTAGTAAATCAGGCCCTATGTGTCACATTATCATTACTGATTGGATGACTTAGTCTTTTTGAGCTCATTTTATGAGGCCATGTGGATCCATTTTTACCTAAACAGTCCCAAAATCTTTGAAACTCGAATAGTCTTTTTTAACAAGAACAGAATGATCCTTCAGACATTAATTAGATTTTTATTTTAAAACAGTCGATCTGTTTTCTGTCTGGGCTTTATTGACAGCTTTGTGGCGAGGTGACCTCTCTGAATTCGGAGCTGAGTCTCTCACAGGGAGAGGGCCAGAGGAACGAGGTGGCGTTAGAGGAGGTGGGCCGCAGTCGAGCAGAACTGGCCCGAGACAAGGCAGCTCTGGTGGTTCAGCTGACGGCATCTGAGAGAGAAAACACAGTGCTGTCAGAGGAGCTGGCTGCTTTCAGGTATGTGCCGTGTTCGGTATAACTTATGTACAACGAAATTAAAAGTGCTCTCCAGTCAGCGCATCATATATAAAAAAAATATATATAATAACTGAAAGTAATCCAATAAAATGTAATTTAAAATATAAACAAATCAAATAAATATATATATCTCTAGACACATTCACCCTTCCACATCAACACACGGACCCCACAAGAACCTTCATCAGCATACAATCATTTTAGTTATTGTTATTGCATATTAGCTTCTGTTTTTGTTAAGGGTGGTTATTGCTGTTGGATAAAAGCTGTGTTTGAGTCTGTTTGTCCTCGTTTTCATGAGTCTGTATCGTTTCCCAGATGGCAGCAGTTCAAACAGTGAGTGTCCGGGGTGTGAAGTGTCTTTTATTATATTTTGGGCCTTTTTCTGGCAACGGGAGTGGTGGAGGTGTTCCAGTGTGGAGTGTGCAGTGTTAATTCACTTGTTGGTTTTTGCCTTGTCACACTGGGAAAGCGGTCTCTAAGCTCCTCAAGCTTAGAGACAGGGTGCTGCAAGAGGCAGGAGAGGAGCTCAAGTTAACGCTGCAATAACCACATTTTTAGAGTTGAAAAAGCACATGTCTATGTGCCTTAGTTGAGTTATTATTGATTATCATCGTACCTTATTACATCTCTGGCCTCATGATGTGTGTTTCTGGTGACAATCAAACCTTGCATGAAAAGAAAATATCAGAGGCGTCACGTGGATCCTTAGATCACTGTTGTGAGAACCACAATGTGAAAAACAAAAGCACAAAAGTGTTGGATTAACAGATTGATGTCCTTTTATGAATCTGTGTTTGACCTTCAGGTCCGAGCGGGAAACCTTGGAAACAAGTCTGTTTGATGTGCAGCAGCAGCTTGTGCAGGCGGAGTCTCGCAGAGAGCAGCTGGAAACGGAGATCCAAAACCTCCGAGTCCGCTCTGAGACCGCTGCAGGTGAGAAAGGACAGCACAGAAAGCTGAATTATCCCAACTACAAAGGAGGAATGCGCTAAAGTAATGGGATGTGATGCTAATGTTGTCTTTTGTTTTCCTGGATGGGATTTCCAGTTGAAATGAAGCGTATCCGCTCGGAGGGCGAGAACGCATTGGCCCAGGCTGAAAGAGAGAAGCAAACTCTTACTCAGACTCTAAACGCTGCTGGGCTGGAGGCGCAGCAGGCTTTACGCAAGGTCATCTCTGAGCATCAGGAGGAGGTGGAGAGACTGGTGTCAGAGAAGGTGAGAGGATTTAAAGGTTAAATATTCCATTTAGTGCAATTTGTATTTCAACCTTGCAGAGCTTTCCGTTGAAAGTATTTACTCTTTAATCAGTGACTGTGCTCTTGGTCTGCTCCGCTGCTCAGGAGGTCGTGCGGCACAGCTTGCAGATGGAGCACGACACTGCCCTGAGGAAGCTCAGGCAGGAGACGGAGGATCAGCTCCACAGAGCAAAGACGGAAAGAGAGGAGCTGCAGGATGAGACGAGGACTCTCCAGCGTGACAGAGATCAGTGTCTGCTGCAGGCAGAGACGGAGAAACAACAGGTCCAATCATATCCTAATAGTATATATAAACAATCCTTCTAATATAAGATGGGACAGGAATTTTTGTCATACATGAAAATAGTGATTTAAACCATCTAATTCCTGCTAATGGATACATCAGACAACACTTTTTACATTAAAAACAAATGGGAGTTAGAGTTAAAATATCATAACTGAAGATGGGGAGTGGGAGACAATGTGCATCGGATGTCATAACGGCATCAATAGCAACATGTGGAAGGAGTTTGACTGGAAGATGAAGACTAGGTTCTTCAGGACGCCATCTGTGGTCTCTAAATTTGCAAATAACCCAACAACAATATACTGCTGGAGACATTGTGGAGGGATTGGAGACCACTCACATATATTTTGGGATTGCCCAATGATATTGCCTTTTTGGAAGGGGGTGAGGAATGAGATAAATAAAATTATGGGAATTATTATATTATTCACCCCCAGTCAGTTTCTTTTTGATCTGACTCCTGGAGGCATGTACACAAGGGACCAAGAACACTTGTTACATATACTTTTGATGACTGCTAGGAAAATGGTGACAATAAAGTGGTTGAATACGCAGCCACCTACAGTGGCACAGTGGAAACAGAAGCTAAGGGAGGTGTATGGAATGGAGGCTTTAACTGCTCGATTACAATTAAGGTCTGATATTTTTGTGAGGAGATGGCTACCTATTGCAAGGTACCTTTCCAACTGAAGAGAATCCGGGGTAAGCAGGATGTCTCAACTGTCCATTTATTTGTTATTTTTCATCTATCAGTTTTATTCAACTTTCTAGACCCCACTGGCCCCATTTTGTTACTGTCTTTAGCGCCTTCATATATATTCTGTGATGTTGTCAAGGAATGTCTGTGTTTTTCTTCAATAAAAATAAAGTTTGGAAAAAAAACCATCTAATTCAAGTTGACTTTCCTAGTATTTCGTGTGTATTGCATACTTTTGGTGTTAAACAGAATATTCTTTGTGTCCAGGCTCTTTCTATGAAGGAGGCAGAGAAGACGGTTTTGTGTGATAAGGTGTCCAGTCTGCAGGCTGAGCTGTCAGCATCGGTCCTGGAGTCTGAGCGGCTGGCCAGAGAAGCAGCTCATTACAAGGAGCAGGAGCAGGTATAGAGAGACGACATGGAAATGTTCACTTCCCGTCTTAATTTGACCATTGCTGCTTATGTTAAAGCATATAGCCCAGTAAAGATGGACTAAAGTCACTCCTTTTTTCTTTTCTTTTCCCCAGATAAGAGTTGGAGCTCTGACCAGCGAGCTGCAGGAGCTTCATGCTCAGTTGGAGGATGCAGGCTCGTTTCATGAAAGGGAAATCCACAGTCTACAGGAAACTTGTACTGATCTTCAGTCACGTGCTGATGTTGCTCTCAAAGAGGTAGATGATCTAACACACAGCCAGTCACACATTGACTACTCTTGGTAAAGGTAACAATGCACAAAAATATAATTGATTTCCATTAGGGATGGGCGGTATGGACAAAAAAATGTATCACGATAATTTCTGGCATTTATCCCAATAAGGATAAAAAAAATACCAATACAAAAAGTGTCATCAACGGGAATCTTTCTTTCTTTCTTTCTTTCTTTCTTTCTTTCTTTCTTTCTTTCTTTCTTTCTTTCTTTCTTTCTTTCTTTCTTTCTTTCTTTCATTTATCCCAATAACGATAGTCGTTTCTTTCTTTCTTTCTTTCTTTCTTTTTCTTTCTTTCTTTCTTTCTTTCTTTCTTTCTTTCTTTCTTTCTTTCTTTCTGGCATTTATCCCAATAACGATAGTCGTTTCTTTCTTTCTTTCTTTCTTTCTTTCTTTCTTTCTTTCTTTCTTTCTTTCTTTCTTTCTTCTTTCTTTCTGGCATTTATCCCAATAACGATAGTCGTTTCTTTCTTTCTTTCTTTCTTTCTTTCTTTCTTTCTTTCTTTCTTTCTTTCTTTCTTTCTTTCTTTCTTTCTTTCTTTCTTTCTTTCTTTCTTTCTTTCTTTCTTTCTTTCTTTCTTTCTATTTGGCATTTATCCCAATAACGATAGTCCTTTCTTTCTTTCTTTCTTTCTTTCTTTCTTTCTTTCTTTCTTTCTTTCTTTCTTTCTTTCTTTCTCATTTCCTCAATTTATCGTTTTTACCGTGAGATGGCAAATTCTTACCGTGGGGAATTTTATTGACGGTATATCGTGAACGGTAAAATATCACCCATCCCTAATTTCCATCCAGACTGTCTGACTGCAGTTTTGTCGTCTTTTCACACTATTTTTCTGACTTTTTATGAAATCAAATCCAAACACCAGACCAGACTCTTCAAAAACTTGGACATTCACATCCATTTGCTCATAGATGTGTAATGATGAATGATTCTGTCTCATCAGTGGAAGTTGCTTATCTTTATTTTTTGAACATGTACTGTATAACATGATATTTATAGAGAAGTATGTCAAAGATTTGAACGTCTTCATAAATGTGCACTTTAATATTGTGCAAAAGGGGATGCATTTTTCAGGAACTACGACACCGGTTCTCACTCATGATAATTGATGATTGATTGATAATTCTGCTTTGACTCTGTTTTGAGTTCATAGTTTAGTAACAAACATGGCTTTTCTTTTCCGGCCCCTCCAGCTGGAGCAGTGCAGAGCTTCTCTCTCAGCTGCTGAAGAGAGCCGAGACCAACTGAAGCGCGACTCACTGGAGACCGAGCGCCGTCTGAACCAGAGCCACGACTCATTAGAGAGCTGCAGGAGAGAAGGGACGGAGCTGCGTCGCAACCTCTGCGATGTCACCAAGGAGAGAGACGCTCTCGGTCAATCGAATGGACAGCTGAGAGAAACTCTGCGCAGCGCGGAAAGCGGGAGAATCAGGTAAACCCCAGAACAGGAGAGTAGCTGCAGCAAGACGATCACTGCTATGTAAGTCGCCCAAAGTTTTTTTTTAAATATCAAAGTGTTTTTGTGTGTTTGGGGCTGGCAGTGTGAAACGCCAGTGTGAAGAGCAGGAGCAGAGGCTGGCTGTGCTGGAGGAGAACTTGTCCTCCACTCAGAAGGAGGTGACGGAGCTGCGGAGCTGTCTGAGAGAAGTGGAGCGGTCACGACTGGAGGCCCGACGAGAGCTGCAGGAGCTCCGCAGACAGGTGAGACCTGCTGTCACCCTCACACCTGGTGACAAGTAAAAACATGCTGTTCTCCACAGTCAGTCTGAGGGATGAACTATAGATCACAAATGGCACTTTTCCACTAGTACCTACTCATCTCAGCTCGGCTCGACTCAACTTGGCCTGGTTTCTTTTCCATAACAATTCAGCACCTGGAGCAGAAGTAGGCGGGTTGGAGCGAAGCTGCTGTGATGTATTTGATTGTGTGATCTAAACGAGGCAGACAACAACACTAAAGATGTAGAACATGGAGGAGATGATATATGTGCTGCTGGGTCTGTGACTTGTGTTTGATATAAAGTTAAAAAATGAGAGTGAGAGATTCAGATTCAGATTCAGATTCAGAGAAACTTTATTTATCCCAGAGGGGCAATTGCAAGAACAACTGAGCAGCAAGACGTTGAAAGTACCAGATAGAATAATATAGTAAAATAAAGGCAGATAAATGAGGCATGTCTCGTATGTACAAAAAATATATAAATATAAGAATATCACAAAAAATGTAAAATAGAGTTGACTGTAGTGGTATGAATTAAATATAAAGTGTCAGTGTAAAGTGTTGACAGTGGGTGTAAACAATGTAACAGGAGTATTGTTTACAGAAAAGCTTCAAGCGGTGACGCTTTTTAATTTTTTTTAGTTTGTCTCGGTGCTGCTGAAAAGTCCTCTCAGCCGCGAGCAGCTATGGAGTGACACAGCTCCTGGTGGATCTGGTCGTTCCTTATGGCCCGTCTTGATCCCTTTTTAATTCTCTCCTCAGCTACCAGGCTTATGAACATCTGCACCTCAGAGTTGGATCACAATATAGACTTTTGCGCTGCCGTTGCCTGTCGAATAAAATGAACAAGAAGCCGCCGTCAGAGTTGCTCTTTTGCTGATTTCCGCCTCCTGACTCAGACGTCTGACTCCAACCCCCCGACCAATCGGGGGCGTGTAGTGTAATGATGTCAGATACAGCCGACTCAGACGCTTAGAACCTCGGCAGAGTAGTTACAGAAAAATGATCTACTCGGCACGGTTAGACCCCTAGTGGAAAAGCGTAAAACTGTGGCGAGTCGAGTCGGGCTGAGTTGGTACTAGTGGAAAAGTACCAAATGGGAAGTCTCAGGATTTTCTCAGCAGTGATAGTGTTTTGTTTTTTTTGCTCCAGCTGAAGGTTCTGGATGTAGAGAAGGAGCAGAAAGGGGTGGAGTTGGCAGAGCTGCAGGCCCGTCTGTTGTTGGAGGAGCAACGAGATGAGGACAGAGGGAAGGACTCTTTCATCCTCAAACAGAAGCTTAATGATGTGGAAAAAGCCAGAGATTCTCTGAAAAAAGAGGTAAAGAACAGGCAGGTTTTTGCAGCTCCTCGCTACACCTGATCTTCAGAGTCTCACTGTTTTTTCATCTCCTGACAGCTCTCTGTGACTCAGAAGCGTCTGATAGAGTCTGAGTCGAGCTGGCGCAGCAGCGAGAGAGAGCTGATGGCTCAACTGCAGGAGGCACGTGGCTGCGAGAAGAAGCTACAAGATGAAGCCAAGAACCTGTCGCTGCGCGCCCAGGCGGCCCAGGACTCGGCCGCACAGAGCAGCCTGCAGCTGAGCGAGGCACAGGGGAGGCTGGCCGCCACCGAGGCCGAGCTGACTCGGGCCGAGGCCGGGAGGAGGGACCTGGAGTTCCGTCTGAGCAGCCTCCAGTCGGCGCTGACGCGGACGCTGGGCATCGGGGCGAGTGGCAGAGGCTTCAGGGGGAGGAGCCCGGGGGCCAGCTCCCCTTCCCCTGGCAGCATGTCACGCCACCACAGCATCTCACCTCTGCGCTCCTCACTCTCGCCTCCTAAAGGTTAGAATGAAACATTCAGTCTTGATTTTCCTATTAATTTACCTATATGGTTCCTGGTTCATTTAGCTTCTCTTTGTGCCTCTTCACGTTTGATTAGGCCTGTGTGGAAAAAATCGATTTTCCGATTCTAAATCGATTCTCATATTAATTCCTAAAAATCGATTCTTATGTCTAAAGATCGATTTTTTTTTATTTATTTATTTTTTTTCTCCCCATCATTTTCGCCAGGTGAACTTTAATCCCAGTAGTCGGACACACAGTTTGTCATGACACCTCTGAAAAATGCCAGGTGCTTCATGGCAAAATGTGTGCGTGGTGACAGAATAAATTAGATAAGCTAAAATGATTTGTTTACTGCATGAACTGTTGCAATTTCTTTCTTTCTTGCACTTTAAATGGATATTGAAAGGCCTGTTTGAGTTATTTATTTCTTATTATTGTGAAATTATTAGTTCACTAGTTATTTTACAGTCATATAATTCAGGCAACAGCTCAAAAAACATTTTAAATAACACTAAGCCAAATCAATATCGAATCGGATCAAATCATGATAATCGATTCTGAATATTAAGAATCGGAATCGAATCGATTCTTGACATTTGAATCGATACCCAGCCCTACGTTTGATACATCAAAAAATGGACCGGTCATGTGCCGCTTATGTCAGTCAGTCAATGATAGAAAGACACGAACTGAAGAATTATATCTGTGAATCACAATCATTGCTACAAATTACAGGATCATCAAATTAAGAATCAGAATCATCTTTATTGGCCAGGTTTGAACATTGTCCAACAAGGAATTTGACTCCGGTTATTTTGCTCGCTGTACCCAGATTTAGAAATAGCAAACAGAAAAATAAACAAATGTGGCACTTATTGACATATATACAATTAAAGAACTGAAGGTGCAGCAGAATGAGGTAGAAAAATGACGGCTCTAAATAAAATAACATATCGGTATATGCAATTTGTTTAAAAAGTGAAAGGTGCAGCAGAATGAGGCAGACATGATTATTGCCGGAAGGTGCATTGTTACAGCATGTGATAGTTATTATAATTACTGCTAGGAATGGGCGATATTTTACCGTTCACGATATACCGTCAAAAGAATTCCGCAAGGTTAAGAATTTGTAATCTTGCTGTAAAAATGATAAATTCCCGTTGATGACGTTTTTGTGTAAAGCCGGATTTAAGGAAGGAAGGAAGGAAGGAAGGAAGGAAGGAAGGAAGGAAGGAAGGAAGGAAGGAAGGAAGGAAGGAAGGAAGGAAGGAAGGAAGGAAGGAAGGAAGGAAGGGAGAAAAAAGAAGGAAGGAAGGAAGGAAATGAGCCTGAAAGAAAGAAAGAAAGAAAGAAAGAAAGAAAGAAAGAAAGAAAGAAAGAAAGAAAGAAAGAAAGAAAGAAAGAAAGAAAGAAAGAAAGAAAGAAAGAAAGAAAGAAAGAAAGAAAGAAAGAAAGATCTAATAGATTTATAGTTAAAAAGGTGGAGTTGAATTTTTTTTTTTTTTTTTTAATCGTCATTTTTATTGTTATCGGGATAAATGCCAGAAATTATCGTGATACATTTTTTAGTCCATACCGCCCATCCCTAATTACTGCTATTATTGTATTATTGTAACAGTTTTAACAGAAAGTGATGACAACTTGTACTTGGTTTGTGCAGAATTTCGGGGAAGCACGCCCGACAACACTCTGGGCTCCGGGAGTGCGTCTCCTGAGAGAGGCGGCACTCCGCTTCCTCTTCCTCCAACAGAACTTGACCCCGACACTCTGCGAAGCGGTCTCAGGGACTTCCTCCAGGAGCTACGTGATGCCCAAAGAGAGAGGGTAAAAAATAAAAAACAATAAATGACCATTCGTGGATAATCTTTTTGAGTTGATATCCCGAGCCCTTGCTTGTTGCCGGTGTTGCAGGACGATGCCCGGTGCCAGCTCGGGGCCCTGCAGCGGGAACTGGAAGGGCAGAGGGGAGAGCGAGACTGTGTCCAGAGTCGCCTCACTCACATGCTCAACACCTTACAGGAGTGTCAAGAAGGTCTGCATACAAGTATATGTGTATACAGGGAGACCTGTGCTGACCGTGGGCCGGGTGGCGCTGATGTTGTTTCCTCTCCGTGCTTGCAGGGAAGCGGGGTCTTGATGAGCGTCTGACCACCACTCAGCTTCTGCTGCAGCAGCAGGAGGAAGCAGTGAGGAGAGGGGACCGAGAGAGAAGAGCTCTGGCCGACAGGGTGAAGGATTTAGAGCGATCGCTGCAGGCCTCGGAGACTGATAGGAAGCACGTTCAGGTACAAGCACACACATTTGTGCAATGTGCGGAAGGAAATGTGCTTTTTATTGTCACCCGCTCAGCGGGGATCACTGATCTACCGTAGTCACCAGATGGTGACGCGCAGGTGGAGCCATATCTAAGCGGTCAGGGACTCTGATAACAACAGATGCCACGCTAGTGGTGCAACACTGTGTTACACCACTTGTGTCATCCCTCCATATGTCTGTTCATAATGCCAGCTCCTACCATCACGCCCCCCGGAGAAAGAGAGGAACAAAGTGAACTTGAGGCTCTCAGCAAGGATGCTCAAGATATTTTGTTGAATTGAATCAATTTCGTACGCATCTCTGGCTCATCTGTGGTCTTTTAACTCAGTGGTTCCCAACCCTTTTTCCTTGGAGCCCCCCTACTTGTGTCTAAGACCAGCAAGGTCCCCCGACCCGTACGTACTAGCACCAAAATAGTCTTTAATTGAAAAAAATGAACATTAATTATGTTTTTTTGATACATTTCTCTTTGGTTTAACTCTGTATGCATATGACTTTGTTTTCTCCAATGTCACCAATGTATAAAATACACACAAAAGGACATAAAAGGACATAAAAATATTTCTGAAAAATGTCTCTTTTAATATGAGAACAACATTTTTTAACATTTTTCCTTTAACAACCTGTCGGAGTCAATTAAATGTTGAGTAATGATATAATAATAAGGAATGAAATAATTTCCTGTTTGTCACCAGTGTATAAAAAACACAAAAAATATTCAAGACATTCTAAATTATTCCTAACAATGTCTTATGAATGACTCATTCACAAATATAATTTTTACAACTGCATATCTTCAAAGCAGACAAAGTTTCGCGCCCCCCCAGAGATCTCTGGCGCCCCCCCAGGGGGGGCCCGGACCCCAGGTTAGGATACACTGTTCTAACTCATGTAGCCTGTAAAATGTTTTGTCTCCTTTACCGAAAACAACTTTGCAGCTATGTAAAGGCTCACACTCAACCAGACCGCTGTCCTCCTCCTGTGTCTGCAGGATCAGTTGAACAAGCAGCGTGCTGCGGAGATGCGGCTGGAGGCTGAGAGGAGGCGTCTGCGCGAGGCGCTGGAGGCGGCCGAAGTGCGGGCCACCAGAGTGGAGCTGGGGAGGCGCAGCCTGGAGGGGGAGTTGCAGAGATTCAGACTCAGTCTGGGAGATCGGGAGGCTGAGACGCAGGCTTCACAAGACCGCCACGGCTCTCTGCTCAAACAGGTAGCATCTTCAAGACGGAAGACACATAGGGCCCGATTTACTAAGATCCTAAATAAAGAGTACTAAATTGCGTGTGCACTGAAAAAGTTTGCACGTGCTGTTGTTGTGTGTTTTGCGGGTGATCAACTAAGATTGCGTGCGCAATTGATAACGGGTGCAAACCGCAGTATTTAAATGAGGTGTTGCGCGTCTTTCGGTTTGCGGCGCAAACTTTGCGCCATGGAGAGTCTGGATGGAAAGCAGGATATAGTCGCAAGCGCAAAATGAAATTTGACGAGTTGGAGTTAGAGATATTAGTGGAAGAGGCAAATTGTTGTGCCGTATTCAGCACCCCTGCCGTGAAAAGCACCCCCTCGTATATTCAATGATAAGTAGACCAAGAAAAAAAACAACACACTGACACTTCAATATATTTATATATACACACTCACACAAACACATACTTAGGAGTTTATATTATATATATTTACAAATATTATGGAAGACAACACAGTAAGCAGGCTATTAATTAATGACATCAATAACCATTTACCCGATTTTTGTTATCTGTGACTGTGATTGTGGGAAAGTATGACTATTGTGGAATCCATGAGCGCATTTAAACATGAATCATTAACACAAAACTGGACGCTAAACAGAACGTGACATGGAATGAGAATATAATTTTTGTCAGACGAGGGGGTGCTTTTCACGGCAGGGGTGCTGAATACGGCACAACACCGGGGTATGAAGTCTGCAGAACAAGTATAGGCGCACAATAAGAAACACTTTTTTCTCCAAGAAAACACGTGATTTATTTATTATCACAAATAAAAAAAATGAATGTGCCTCCTGTGGCAACCTTTTCCTGAATAATACTCGATTTAACATTCAAATAAAATATTTCTCCTTTTGCATGTGGAGATTAGCACCTTCCTTTCGAACGTATTAAATACAGACGCAATCACAATCCCTGCAATAACTTTCAGGCTTGGTAAATCTCATTGCGCGTGGTAAATGGACCAATTTGCATCTTCCCCTCCCAGTATTTAGCGATTTCTGGCGGGGTACGCCCCATATTGATTATTCATCAGGGCAAAAGTACTAAATGAATTGCGTGTGCTATTTTGCGCATTTGAGAGGCGCAGTCCTCTTTGCACGCTGTTAGTAGATCAGCTGGCACTTTGGTTTGCGGGTGCTGTCAAGTTTGCACACGTTTTTACACACGCAAACCTTTAGTAAATCAGGCCCTAAGTGTGACCCTTGAGTAGCGGGATGTCAATGTTATTGCTGAACTGGAACAGCTTTAGGTTGTTAAACGTTGACTTGTGTTCAGGTGGCAGACGGAGAAGCCCGTGTTTCTCTGCTTCAGAGGGAGGTAGAGAGACTGAACCAAGCTCTGCTCAGAGCTCAGGAAGGTGAATCTGCCCTCAAACAGAAGGTCACGTCTCTCAGCCAGAACCTGCAGGACGTGGCGGCCGCTCACAGCAGCACGCAGGCTCGTCTGGTTGCTCTGCAGAAGACGTTGAGTTTGACTGAACAGGACAAAAAGCTTCTACAAGTAAGGAAGTCAGATGTGGAATATTTAAAAAAGCTAAAAACTTGTGAATGAGAAGTTAACATCAATGTGATGGTTGTAATGTGCCCTTTAGGAACGAACGGACGAAGCCCGCGCTTCATCAGCTGACGCAAAGAGAAGCATGACTGCCCTCTCTGAGCATGTGCAGAGCCTGCAGAGCGAGCTGGACCAGAGCGAGCTGCAGCGAGAGCAGCTGGAGGCCGAGCTCAACAATGCTCAGGAGGTCGGACAGATTATCCAGAACCTTTCACTTAACAGAAAATAAAAAGAACATGGGTGTAGAATTTCAGTTTATGGAAGCAGGAATACTAATGTTTGAATCCTGTCTCTCTGTCAGGCACTGCGTCAGCGTTTGGCGGGTCTTGCGGAGGCTCAGCGCAGCGCCCAGCTAGCTCAGACAGAGCGAGCTGCTGTGGAGGAGCGGCTGCTCGGCCTCCAAAGAGCAGTCGCCATGCTAGAGACTGAGAAAAAAGATGCGGAGAGACAGGCTGCCAGGCTGGAGAAAGACAAGAATGCACTGAGGAACACGCTGGATAAGGTAAGTGATCTACAGAAGAGGCTTGCTACAAAAAAAACTCTTTATGTTAGTGAAGTCGGAAATTAATTCCTCATCCTGTTAGGTTGAACGTCAGAAGCTGAAGTCTGAGGAGGGCGGCATGCGGCTGTCTGCGGAGAAGAATCGCCTGGATCGCTCCCTGAACACGGCTGAGCAGGAGCTCCAGGAAGCACAGCAGCAGATACACTTGCTGCAGGTGAGGCTGAGCCGACCAGCAGCACACCCGCAGATCCGTGACACGGTCCAATTCACACACAAATGTGCCTTTCGTGAGAGGAACCTTTGCTCTGATCAGTGCTGAGAAGGAGACTACCCTTGATGTGTTTTAATAGGTGGAGCACAATGCAAGTCTCTCTGTTTGAGCAGGTTGTGTTTTGTGCGCAGGCTCAGCTGGCCGAGACGGAGCAGTTGCAGAGTCTGTGTGATGCTTTGGTGCGGCAGCGTGATGAGGCCCAGCGGGAGGCAGAGAAGCTGAAGACCAGTTTCAGGGACATGGAGCGAACTCTGGGCACCAGAGAGCGAGCTCACCGGCACCGCGTCAAAGGCCTCGAGGAGCAGGTGTGCACACCGTGCTGTAGTGACAGTTGTTCACAGGTTTTTTACCCTTTAGACCCCTGGTGCAGCTGATTTATTTTCTCTCTCTCCCTTTTAAAAAAAAAAGCAAACCATGATTATTTTCACATCCATTAAACGGCTAAATTAAAGCCACAACTGAACGGAAGATGCACATTGATATTGTTGCAATGCAAGATTTGTCTGAGAAAACCACCCAACAGAAACATCAAGGTCTTGAAACGGCCTCCAAGCTCTTTCAATATCACTCTAAATGAGCGTGCATTAGCATGTACCTCTCTGCAGCCCACAAAAGCTTATGGATCTGCTGCCAGGTTTTTGTTTCCAGACGTGTCCAGACACTTTTGGCCATTGCTTGCTCAAGGAGAACCTTTTATCCATACATCCATTATCTATAGATATTTACTCCTATTTAGGGTCCCAGGGATCTGCTGGAGCCATCATTCCTTCATGGGGAAGGGGAGGGGACACCCTGGAGAGGTCGCCAGCCATCACAGGGTCTATATCAAAAAGATGTCAAAATAAAGATTCAGTAAATTGGAACCATAACAATAAATAAAACTGTAAAACCAATAACACTCCAGTCCAATGACCCACTTTTTTAATTTTCTACATGAAATAGCCATTTCAAATAAAGGCATTTTATATTTGAAGAAGAGTGCCTTGGATTTTTCTTCTTTTTTGACTCCAGTCAAATGATTTGAAAAAAACACACTAAATCCCGTTTTTAGTATTTGTATTTTTAATTATTTTCAGTTTTAAAGGCCTTTTTAAGCAATCCCTCCTCTGGCCACATGGGGGCAGCAATTCATGAGCGCATTCATGCATCAGCCCTGATGTGGGTGTGAGACACAATGAGCCTCTACTGTCGTCGCCCCCCCCCCCCCCCCCCCCCCCCCTTTATTGTTGTTGACTGTGACTGCTAAAAGAGAAGGGGGGCAGTAGATGGTGGGAATGCCTGAATACTTTCTAAAAGCTCACATTGGGGAGGGAATGTTGCACCTTCCTGGTATCCCTGTGAATGCACAGCTGGAGAGGTGATGTGGAATCCATTCATCCATCCATAGATCCCCCATAGGTCCTTATCCAAGTTTACTGTGGTCAGCTGGAGACTTTCCTGGTGGTGTTTGGGTGAAAGGTACACCCTGGACAGCCCATCAGCTCTGGCCTGATCTTTTGCGTTATCCAGATCAGCCTCGATTACCGATTTGAAACACGTGATCTGAACCATTCAAGTTAAAACCTTATAATCCTTGTCTCCCGTTGTCGTTGCCACAGGTGTCGACTCTGAAGGAGCAGCTGCAGCAGGAGATGAAGCGGCGACAGGCTTCGCTCTCATCGCCGTTGCTGTCGGCAGGAAACTGAAGCAGCTTCTGATTCAGAAAAACTCCTCCAGAGAAATGCCCCCAGAAATGTGTTAATATTTTAACTCTGCTACCTTTTCTTGTGACTTTTAAATGAAAAATAATGTCAGTTATTGATAATAGAGGCAGTAAAGACCACTGACGTGCAGCATCGGCACAAAGGGGATCAATGAGATCCACTCGCAGCTGTCCTGAAAACACCAGCAGCCCAATGTTACCTGGCAACCACTAATGCTTGTTTCCTGCTGCACGCTCCAATTCAAGATCAGAACCTAATGAAGGTAGGATTCTTGTCTTGTCTGGACATTTAGCAGGAATGAAGATCTGCTGGTTGTTCGGTTGTGGCTTTGATCAATTCTTCCATGTTTATATTAACACTTTTGAAAACAGAAAAGAGCAAAGAAACAAAAATAATGAACAATCTGTGATACGTGTGACGTAGAGACACTAATTTATCGCTGAAACAGAAAGGTGACTAAATGTTTCAGTAAGATGATAAAATTAGCTTGTATTTTTTTAATTCTTTAATATTAGTTTTATTTTCCTTATTGTACGAACACTGACAGACTAATGATTCATGACAGCAGCATCACTTTTGTGGATGACACTCATGGCAGCCACATGTTTGCTGAATAATAAAGTGACTATGATTATAACCTGTGTGTATGTGTGCGATTTCAGATTGTCGATCATGTTTGACTCAAACTCCCAGTGACGTTTGGTAGTAAAAAGTTTATTTTTTTTCTCAGTCTTTATAGTGACAGTTTTACAAAGCAGTAGTACAGAGGCCATACTTCGGATGCCTTTTTTGAAGCATTAGTGGACCCTGCTGTGTAGCACCAGGACAGAAATTGAGGTCACTCGCCTGCTTCTTCACATATCTCACGATCTTAAACACAGAGACACTTGATGGCTGGATATTGATTCGTTTTGTCTGATGGGCTGATCATCATGACAATGACTGCTTTTCAACAAAAGTACAGTAACATATCAACAAACTCAAGGTATGAGATGATTATGGTACAATATGCAAAAACAAAAATAGAAAATAAGGGTTTGTTGTAATGTGCACCTCTAAAAGTTTTTATAGCACCAGTGACTTATACGAGCATCAGTGTTATTGATATTTATCCGTAGACGCAGGTTCTACTGGGCAGATGTACATGTAGCACAATGTAGATAAAGTAGAAACAACAAAAGTATTCAAAGTGCTTCTTCGCACAAGAGTAACAAGTCATACGGAGGAGTCAGGAGGCAAAGCTAGGAGAAACGTGGGGGACAGAAGATGGAGAGGAAGGGGAGAGGAGCGGCAGTATCTGGGCAGGTAGTGTTCCTGATCATCAGCAGCCTCCACAGCTCTTCCCGCAGCTTCCTCCTACTGATGCACACTGGCCGCTCAGCGCCATCACGCCACAGCGGGAGAACTGGTCACGACACATGTCCGCTAAACACACACACACACACACACACACACATACACAGGTCAGTGTTCACTGTGACAGTATTTCACTTTAAATATACAGCTGTATAGGTGTCAAAAGTATTCACATTCATTACTCAGGTAGAAGTATAGATACTAGAGTTTAAAAATACTCCTGTAGAAGTTGAAGTATCAACTCAAGTTTTTTACTCAAGTAAAAGTATAAAAGTACTGGTTTCAAAACTACTTAAAGTATAAAAGTAAAAGTAATGTAAGAGGGAAAAAAAGCCATTAAGGACAAAAGCCATTGAAAATGAATGAATCTTAGTATAATGCAAATATATTAAAGAACCATATATGTGTACTATTGAGCATTAACATGTGTTTCAGAGAGCAGGAGATATGATGACTAGTTGCCTATAAGTATTGTAATGGTGCAAAAAGTCAAACTTCAGAGGCATGTTATCATTTATCCTAACCTTTATTGGAATGTACATCAAAGTTTAGTTGCAGGAATCTGAGGGAACGGATGTAAGAACAAAACTGGACAAGAACATCTGAAACAACCACAACCAAATTCACTCTATCCGGATGGAGCAATTTAACTGGATAGTTTTTTTTTAAAGGCCGGAATGAAATAGAGTAACGAGGCTGTTTTTAAAATGTAAGGAGTAAAAAGTACAGATAATTGCGTGAAAATGTAAGGAGTAAACGTAAAAAGTCGTCTGAAAAATAATTACTCCCGTGAATTATAGATAACCAAAATTTCTACTTAAGTAAGGTAACAAAGTATTTGTACTTCGTTACTTGACGCCTCTGCAGCTGTAACAATTGTTCACTTTCTTCTTTGGCAGATAACATCCTGCCTTCTTGCGTGTTAAAGTTGGGGTAACAGTTTAGTTTCCTTTTTTTTCAACGCAGCAGACCATAACTGATCATTTCACAGGAGTCCTTGTATGAAATGCCACGCAGCCACCTTTAAGTCCACTTTCCTGAAGCTCCAACATTTCCATTGTACTGTGTAAGATCCACCCCATCGCTATATATCGTTGATAAATGACAAAAACTAGCCCGAGCACAGGGAGACTCCCCACAGAAAAAGCTCCAGCTGGGATTTGGAGCAAGAGGCTTCTGACTGTGAGGCAACCGCGTTAACCACCACTGCCCACATTTACTTGTGACTCAGCATTTTAAATGAGGGAAATTGAAACTCTGTGTTGTAATTTAGAAACGGGGGACCAAAACCCCTACAAATCATGTTTGTCGCCTTTGAAGAGGAGGGAGAGGAATGTGAGGCATGTCTATGTGTGTGGGAATGAGTGTATTTCTGTGTACATTCATCTCTCGGTATGAACCCTCATTTTGGTTTTGACCACGTTTGGGATAAAGTGCGAACATGGAACATGAGGAACAAGGTTCATAAGACCCCTGTAAACATGATCATAAAATGAACATGTGACAGCAGTTGTGTCTGATTTCTCACCATTTTAACTACTCTCATCATCATTACCACAAAGAAATAAAAATCTAGTACTTATTCAGGGGTATGGGGGCCTCATTGTCTCATATTAAGGTACCTGAAAGCAAATTCAGATTTAAATAACTTTTCCTACCTGTTTTAGCGCTTTATTTATAATTCTACCTTGTTTAAAACAAGGAACGTTTGAGCCTCTTTAACATTTGAGACAAAGTTTTGGTGTAAATAGACCGTTACTTGGTATGTTACCATAGAAACCATTAACAGCTAATCAGCCGATCAAAACTGAAACTGGGAACTCATCACCATGGGAACCTCTGATTATCAATCAGACTCAAAGCAGATGGACAGAGTGTGCTGAGCCCACCTCGCAGCAGCTCTTCATGAGCACACACAGTGCGCATGCAGATCTCCTTGTTGATGACATACACTCGTCTCAAACTGGAAGAAAAAACATACAGAGCTTAAAGATGAAGTTGTGTGTGTGTGTGTGTGTGTGTGTGTGTGTGTGTGTGTGTGTGTGTGTGTGTGTGTGTGTGTGTGTGTGTGTGTGTGTGTGTGTGTGTGTGTGTGTGTGTGTGTGTGTGTGTGTGTGTGTGTGTGTGTTTCAACCCAAAGATGTACAACTATTGGTAGTCTAGTCAAAGACTATTTTTTTAACCTGAGCTGGGGTTTTTGGGAGTTTTTTTTGTCTAGTATGCAGCATCAAAATTACATACTACACAGATAACCTTTGGTAAAATAACTACATTTTGATAATTATTATACCAAAATGTGGTACACATTAGGCCAAAGTCTGCATAAGTCTCTTAAAGGCCCATTTATTTGAGTCAGGTGAGTTGGAACAAGGAAATATCTAAAAAACAATTCACTTTTCTGCCTTTTCTTACATTTTCTACATGTGTTACATGTTTATATATATATAATCATGATCAATAATGAGGAGGAAATGGAGCCATGTGAGTTTTTTCTCAGTGTGTTTCTTTGTTTGTCTGATAAGCTTCAAAGGGGCTTTGACTGATGCAAATGCAGCAAAAGTAATTAAAAGTAATGACACTGCTTCTTTTCTCACTTATCTAAAAGTGATTTTCTCCCCCACATGCAGTACCTGTAGAAGCAGAGGCTGTTGAGACACTGCTTGCATGGCTTGTGGACTGAGTAGAGTCTGGTGCAGGGATACTGCTCCTCTCTGCAGTCTGGGAATCAGTCAAACAACAAAGTCAGTTCTCCTGCCACGCATACACCAAGACCCCACCATCGTTCTCATATCCTTCACTGCTTGCTTACCGAGTGGGCCTGGTTCTGTGGGCTCCGTCTCCAAATTGGAATCTAACATCCAAATGGAAAACAGATTCACACTTGATTCACACCTGATGATCTGATCACTTTCACATTTACACATTTGTATATGCAGTGTAAATAAATGCACGACCCTGACCGGACGAGGGTTCAGCAGACGTACCCAGTCTTTGTGGAAGCACGGCGGGATCGGTTTGAACCTGCTGCTGGTATGTTTCAGGAAGAGGTTCAGGATTTTCAGACTCTAGGATGTACTCCACCCCGTAGTCCTCCGCTAAACAGGTGGGAAATCACAGCAGCAGGAACAATGAAGCACTTGCATGCCAGAATGAAGTAAATAAGCAGCTTGCGACGCTGTAATCTATGACTTCATGTGCAAGACGTTTACGTTTATTAAGATAAAGAGTGGTCAGAGGGTTATTTGCATTGTAAAACAGTTGCTAAGCAGGTGGTAAACAACAATGGCAAAAGGAGAGAACTCCTCGAGGGTAGGTGACGCATGGGAGGACAGCGAGGGATCAGGAACAGATGTGGACAGCTGGCTGCTCCAACACTGAGGCTAATACTCTCTCAATGAACTCACCCAGGAAGGGAAACTGTTCCTGGTACTGGCCCTGGGCGAGCAGCACAACTGTTGACATTTAAGACAATAAAGTCACAAAGACAAACTGATAAGAGAAATGCAGCATTGGGAAGTCAATTATTGTTCCTGTGCTATTTGTTACATGTTAAGAATAAAGAATCTCTAAGTTATTGTTTGATATGGCTTTCAATGTTCAGTTTAGATTTCCTTCAGTTTCTGGCTTTGCAAACTCTTTTAGAAAGGAACATATGCAGAATGATGTACATATAAAGTGCCGGCTCTAAAGCCATTAGTTGGAAGCAAAAGTTTTTCCCATTTTAAATGGAAAATAATTGGTAAATTGTTAACAGGTCTGTAACATGAGCGGGCATAATTTGATCATCTCAGGGAGCCTGAGTCTGTCAGACGGGGAGATGGGGACAGAGGTCATTGTTCTGTGTCGAGAAAACACTTCAACAATTTAAGGAAAAGCTTCTTCAGCTTAGAATTGAACAAACCCAAGAACCAGCGCTGAAAGGCTGCAATCTTCAAATCAACACATACACAACTTTTTTTCATGCAAATGAGCTCAGGAATACTTCTGAAACTCCTGAACACAAAATAAATAAATATGATTCAGAGTTTACAAACTTTTCTCTCTTTTTTTCTTTTGTTTCTGTTTTTAACTGTAATTGGCAGTTTTCTACCGAAGTTTGCAAAGTTCAGAGATGGTAAAAGGTGATAAATGAGATGCAAATCAGAGGTTCAATATATCTGTTAAAAAATGGGGCATTCGCTATGGACATGAGTTGAAGGTAATAGCTGGAAATTGTGGTAAAGACTTTATTCTGATACCAGCTTTTTCTGCTACTGCTGGATCCCCAGAGACCTGATAACGAACCCCCGGCTTAGAAACGGTTGCTACACGACTCCCTGTAAACCTACACAGCACTGTGGTTCCTGACCAAATATGACGGGTCACTTCTAAAATGTAAACTCAGTGAAATCGTCCAGCTCATGGTGGAACTACATACAGTTATCTGTCTGATTTAAGCAGAGGTGGACAGAGTACTCGACCCCAGTACTTGAGTAAGAGTACAAATACTTCTGGTCAAAATTGACTCCGTTACAAGTAAAAGTAGCTCAGTCAAAATATTTCTCGAGTAAGAGTAGAAAAGTACTTGCTTTTAAAGGTACTTAAGTATCCAAAAGTAAATGCTTTTAAATTTACTTTAAGTAAAAGTAAGAGTAAGAGTAAGAGTAAATTTCAAAGCAGAGAGGTAGTTCTGCTTCGGCAGACACAATAAACACTTGAAAATAAATGTCTGTGGTTTGTATGTGCCCTCGTTTTTTACTCGGTCGAACTCAAACATTGAGTTAAGATACGGCCAAGGATTTTGTGAAAGTCCCTGCTCCGAGTCCGGCTCATTATCAGACTCAGACGACTCAGCGGATTGTCTTTCTTCTCCTGACGCAGGCGTAGCCATTGTTGCAGCTCTGTCTTGACTTGTTGCGGCTCTGTCTTGACAAACGCAGGCTACTTTGGAGGTATCGTTTTGAGGAGGCTTGACGTATTTCCGCTTTACGTACATCCCAGTGGAGAGCGTGCACTGTGATAGGTCTCCTCCTTTGACAAAAACAGCTCATGTCCAATAGGATTTTAGGGAAGAAGAAAAAAGAGCAGACCTGAAAGTAACAAGTACTTTTCAGCCTTCCTAGAAATTTACTCGAGTAAAAGTAAAAATATTTGTCTTGGAAATGTATTCAAGTAAGAGTAATAAGTACCAAAGAAATCTAATACTCAAGTAAAGTACAAATCCTCTGGATATGTACTTAAGTACAGTACTCAAGTAAATTTACTCCGTTACTGTCCATCACTGGATTTAAGGCTAGAATATGCAGTTTTGATACACATCTTCAGACCTGCTTTTTTTTTGGTGGGCTTTAGAGAGGCGTATGGTGAAGTTACCTGGCATGCAGATTAGGAGGAGGACTCTCATGGTCGCTCTGGGAGGTAGACTGACTTTAACACTGGAAGAACAAAGCAACATGAGAGAAGAGAAATAGTTCATAGTGACTGGTGCTCTTCTGGTTTTCCTGAAAAGAACAACCCCCCCTCACCCCCACACCCACCGCCCTCTGTTACCTTTCCAACCCCCCACCTCCCCCTCTCTGTGCCCTCCTTCACCCGTCATCCACCCTCCACTGGCCTCCAGCAGCCATGGCAGGCAGGAGAGGGGGAGAAAGCTCGGACAGCAAGAATGTGGCATGGCTGTCTTCCTAGGAACAATCTCCCCGCTCTCCTGCTTTTTCCCCGCTGCAGCAGACGCTGTCAAGGCTGCATTCCACGAAAGGAGACCCTGTTAGTCCGCCCACCCTCCCCTCTCAGTGGGGTTTTTTTTTTCTTCCTTTTCTTATTCCTCCCTACCTCTGTCTGTCTCCACATCTTTCATTTCCCTTCTGTCACCCTCACTGGTCATTTCCTCCGACCCTTCCCCCTCTTCTTTCTTCTGCACCTCAATAAACTAAAGCCTCTTAACTTCAGCAAAAGTGACATGTGGACAGAAATACATGAACTCTGACATCTGCGGAACAGCACAGAGGCTTGAACTGGACTTTTTTTTGAATGTCACTGTTACATACATTAAACCCTGTTCCTCCGACTTCCTCGAAAACTAACGAAAGTACTTTGTGGAAAGAATGAACTCTCCTCCTCCACTGTAGAGCTGCACCTCTCTCTCTCTCTCTCTGTCTGTCACACACACACACACACACACACACACACACACACACACACACACACACACACACACACACTTTTTACACAACCTACACAACTTTGTGTAACTGAAACACTGTTTGCATAGATTCTGTATGTATATCAATAACTCTGTATTTGTGTATGAGCACAGCAACCACACACACACACACACACACACACACACACACACACACACACACACACACACACACACACACACACACACACACACACACACACACACACACACACACACACACACACACACACACACACACACACACAACCACACACAGACTTTTCTTCTAGTGCATCATGACGGCTATCGTAAACCATATGCTTTCACAGCACACATCTGGGAACGATTAGCCCCCCCTTTCCCTTTCCCACTGAGTCCTTCTCTTTCCAGTTACAGAGACCCCATCTCCCCCCTCCTACACACACACACACACACACACACACACACACACACACACACACACACACACACACACACACACACACACACACACACACACACACACACACACACACATATGAAAGGACAGCAACAGGAGATGCTCTGCTGTTATCCATTTGTGTTTATGGAGTAAAGACCTAGAAACAAAAGAAGAAAAAAAAAAAGAAAGAAAGAAAATCTAAACAAGGGAAGAACTCATGGACCTCTCTCCTCTCTCTGGAAGCAGCTGACTTTTTTCAGGTTATTTCTCTCTCCAGAGCTTGTGCCGTGAAGTCCCTCCTCCTCCTCCTTCTCTCCAGTGAAAACACAGCCCCACATGTCAACACCAAACAGCCATTAACATGTACAGTAACACACAAAATACCCCCCTTTAATCCGTCTACACGAGTTACACTGAAAAGCACCCTGATGGTTTCAATGTGCTCAAAGGACGGGCTGCACTATACAATAAAGATGGTAGGTGCAGATGTCATTACTTTTTTTTTGATTATTTTTTGTATTTTTCTAACAGCCATATTCTCAACTAAAATGCAAATCTACTTATTGACCCACATGCATGCAAAACCTGGAAAAAAAACAGACAATAAGACGTTGAAACGCAGTCGTGGGCCCTGCCACCGGAGCTCAAACCCACCTTTTGAATTGATTGAATGAGCTCCGACCTCCACCGGCTGTGATGGGTCCTGTGAGCGCAGAGAGAGATCCTGCACGGAGATCCTGCAGCTGCACACTGCCCAGCCCGCATCTGGAGTCCCTCCCCGTCCGGCCCCGGTAAACCACGCAGAGCCTACCCGTAGGGTACGGCGTAGGGTACGGCGTAGGCTACGGCGTATTTACGCGGCGACGCGCAACTCTGCATTGGTGTAACGCGGAACCATAAATCAACCTTAAAACTTTAAACTAGTAAAGAAGAGCTTTAAAGAATACTCCTTGACGCAATTTAACTTAATGGTGGGCTTTAGTTTTATAATGCTGCTATATTTAGTATTAATTTAAAACATATCTACTAAAAACAGTCTGAGTAAGGAGCTGAAACAATGTCCAACCATCTACAGATTCAAAAGCAAATACAAAGAAATGATTTTCAGGGAAGAGGAGACACGAAGTAGTGATTGTGTGGGGATTCAGCATAATGTACCTATATGAAATGGTATATATAATAATTATATTGTTTATGATAAGATGTGTGTGTATACACACACACATATATATATATATATATATATATATATATATATATATATATATATATATATATATATATATATATATATATATATATATATAATTGCTCTGGTAATAACAGGTACAATTATTTTGATAAAGTAAAGCTTGCTGTTATTATTCTTATTGTTATTTTCAAGCAAAATTGAAGTAGAAACAAGGGGTAGGACCATGGATGTATTATTAATAACGGTAGGACCCAATACGTTTTTTTACTTCCTCCTACTCCTTTTCGGGCATGAATGTTTATTTCCCTTTGATTTAGTTTAATGACCGTCCATTTGTATTCTTTTTTGTTTTTGTGAAATTGTTGTTTTGTTTTTTTCTGTATGCTAGAAATAAATATTTCAATTCAATTCAAATTCAATTCAATAAAAAAAATGTTCCCGATGCATGCAGTAATGCTCTGTGGGACATCCCCTCTCAGTTTGCTCCTAGTTAAATTCATCCATTTTCCTTAGAGATCACTGATGTCCATTAAAATAACCTTCAGTAAACATTATTGTAGCATTCCCTGACAGGTCGTCTTTATTTTACAAAATAAAGGGAACATTCCCTGATTTATGGATAAGAAAAACCAAAATGAACTCAACATCTTCAGACTTTAAGATTTTATTTGTGACTGCTACCGCCAGGAGCTTTTAGGGAACATTTCCCTGAAATTACCTGCCCAAAGGTGTGTCCCAACTAAGCATGTGTTTACTTCTGCAGAGGGAATTGTTGCGAGAATCAAAACCTTTACTCGGTTTAGGATTCTGATGAAAACCTGCATCTTTCAATATATAGGCCTACAGGATATAAACCAAGTGAAAAAATCTGATACTTCATTTCCTTAAATTATTGCAGTTGTTGATTATTGGGCAACATATTTTAGTAATCAATTCTGTATTTACAATTTATCTACAGGGTTTTCCGTGAGATGTAAAAAAAAAAAACAAAGAAAAGAACTTTGCGTAGCCACGATGAAAACCCATTGGCATTCATTTATTTTATAAAGTGTTATAGCAAACCCGGTAAGTTGAACTCATTTACAACAAAACCTCTGAACAATAGCGCCATCTAGTGGACACAAACTGACCATGACGGTTTAGTAGAGGTTGAAAAAGAAAAAGGCAGCAGCAGCAGCGATTTCAAATATTTATTCTTCATCAAAAACAAGTACTGCTCTTGGTTTGCGGAATCTAAGGGAAGATGTACACAGTTTGTATTTGAGCCAGATACTAAACTGAGAGGCAGGAAGCTTGTACGTTTATTTAAACATTGAAGCACAAGGAAAAATGCGCATAAAATCAACTTTAACGAGAAGCAAAAGACTGAAGTTTATAGTCACCCAAACTATAGAATTGGAGATAAAAATCTGTTTTGGTACACATGACACACACACACACACACACACACACACACACACACACACACACACACACACACACACACACACACACACACACACACACACACACACACACACACACACACACACACACACACACACACACACACACACACACACACACACACACACACACACACACACACACACACACACACACACACACACACACACACACACACACACACACACACACGACTGCTGTTAGAACTGTGCGGCGTTGGAGACGACTGCTGCTCCACAATAAGCATTTTCCTTTTCTTCAATCAATATATAATTTAATCATGTCACTGTACAAGAGGATAGGGATGTTTCAGACGGCTGCTGCCTTCTTCTCCTTGTAGGTGGCCATCATCTTCTTGATCTCAGCTATTGCTTTTCCTGGGTTCAGGCCCTGCCAGGAGGAACACAGGTAATCCATTTTAAATAGTGAGTGAGAAGATCACAAGCCCTGGACTTCAAACAAAATTAAACATTTTTGTTTATTGGAAGTCTGTGATCTACAGAGCAACCTCAGATTTCCCTGAAGTCATTTCATTGCATCCCTTTGTAATTTCCTCTAAAGACAGTTATCTTGGATAATGTTATATTCATGTTGAGGAGGAGGGTATCATTTTTTTTCATACACAAACCATTGTTTTATGACTCTAATTTCATTTAAGTCATAAGTGAACAGGTTCAATTCAGGTTTGAAATATCTTCCCACCTAGAACCACATCTCTTATTTTAGCCATCTGCCAAAACATTTTCAATAGTGTTACAGTGAACAAATCTACCACACCAGAAAGGAATGTGTGAGAAAGAACAAAAACAAAGAATTCACAACAAAATGTAAAAATAACCATAGGCCTGAATAATAGAGATGGTCAAATTACACATCACTTGTTAAACAGCTGGAGACAGTCGGATATAAAGGACACGCCGGGATTCCAGAGAGACTGGTTTACCAGCATTTACTGATACAGAAGGAGGTCTGAACTGTACGGTCTGCTCAGAACCAACCAAATCCAGTGAAGCTGGATTTGTTTCATACATTTTGTAATATTACCTGCCTTTTATTTAGCACATTAAACATGTTTACAATGGGGAAAAATTCTTGTTCTGATGTCCGTTGACTCCATGACTTTGGTTAAAGCTATCAAGTACATAAGCTGATGTTTCAGCCCGAACAAAAGTTTATTTTTGACCCCCTGCTCCCATCTGTAACAGCATTAAAACTGTCTGCTCCTGTGGCATCTATATCTGAAATCTATTAAAATCTACAAATCCATAATTGCTTAAAACATACAGCGAACCCAACATCTTTGAAGTAAAGACATAAAATATTCTTTGAACAAGTTGATTTCAACCTCATCAAACTACTTTTCGTTTACTTTGCATCTCAAAAAGCAGAAAAAAATAAAACGACAACTGGACGTCGCTGCAGGTAGAAAATGGTGATGTTCAGACTTAATTCTATTCATGATTATATTAACTTCTCCAGCTATACCACAGTTCCTGAAGAAGTCCATACTGATTACAAAAAATGAAAGAAGAAACTAGATGTGCATGTAGAGTTTGAGCAGGAAAATCATTTGTGTGGTTAAATAGGTCGAGTCTTGTCAAACGTATCTTAACTTTGTATTTTCCTCACACTTCTATTAAAATGACATTAGTGGGCCTGACATGCACGTCATCGTACACCGACGGTTACCTTGGGGCAGGTCTTAGTGCAGTTCATGATGGTGTGGCAGCGATAGAGAGAGAAGGGATCCTGCAGCTTGGACAGACGCTCCTCTGTGAACTCATCTCGAGAGTCGATCATCCAACGATACGCCTGAGACACCGTGATATATTGGTAATGTAAACAGTCATAAAGTTCTACATGCCACATTCTGTTGCTGGCAGACACGTACCTGCATGAGCACAGCTGGCCCAAGGTATTTGTCTCCGTTCCACCAGTAACTTGGACAGCTCGTACTGCAACAGGCACACAGTATACATTCATACAGCCCGTCCTACACAGGAGGCAAAAGAAACATTTATTACAAAAAAAGGGATGTTCATTTAAAAATGACTCCAAGCACTGGAAATCTGGTCCATCTGTGTGTGTGTTTTTAACAGAATGAATGTGTACCAGCTTCTGTCTGTCCTCCACAGACTGCAAGTACTGCTCCTTCCCTTCCTTTGAATCGTCTTTCTTCTTCAGGTATGGTTCAATTGACTTGTACTGGGCATAAAAGTTACTCATGTCCTGCAAACACAACACTGTAGTTAGATATCCAGTCTCAAGAAAAATTAATTCTGAGCCACACATGATGTATTTATTTACATTACTCAGGGTTTATACAGCAATCCTTATGTTAAATTTAATACCAATTTAATACCTTTTTCACTACCTTCAGATTTTTTTTAAAAACTGTCACAACATTAAGTGTTAATCACGAACCTTTTAACATTTTAACAACAGATTTTGAACTATAGAACACTATACAGAGCAGATTTATAGACTCATTGATGTTGACCAGATGTTTCACATTTATTTCACTTTGTGAATGACAATAAAATAGACTGCTTAAAATGTGAAAGGTAAAAAATAATACCAATTTAAAAAAAAATAATACCTCTGACAGTGAATTTAACACTTTTAATGGCCTTAAATTTGGCAATTTTCATTTATCACTTTTTAATACTTTTTAAAACCCCGCGGAAACCCTGTTACTGCATCACCAAAGAACTCAACAGTTGATGATTTTAAAAAACGTTACACCTACACCTACAGTGTTTTAACTATGTGGGAAAATTACTGTGATAATCCATAAAATACATGTCCAAATGTCACTGTTCATGGCAAATGTGACTCACAGTTCAGGAGTTTTTACTCACAGGTACCAGGTCCTTGACCACATACATGTGTGGTAGCGGGTAAATCTTGGTTGGCTTGCTCAGGTTGGTTTCTATCTTGTTGAGACAGGCGAGTGTGTTTCCTCCATTGATGTTCATTGCACAGGACCCACAAATACCTAACGAACAATAGCTTTTAAGGTAATTTTCAACACAATCTGAAGACAAAAATACCTTTTAATCCAATAAATTGGACTACAGAACCCAATAATCCCCTCTATACTTTAATTAATAAAACTAATATGATACTAACCTTCTCTACAGGAGCGGCGGAAAGTCAGAGTGGAATCCATCTCATTTTTTATCTTGATGAGAGCATCAAGAACCATTGGACCACAACTATGAGAAGAAAACACTAGATCAGTATATCTTTGATGTGTTTATTTGATCTTTGGAAATCTTTATTGCTGTTAGTACTAAACAGCATTTCTGAGTGCTTTGCCATTTCACGTGCATTGTCATGCAGAAGTAGGATTAGTCTTATCCAAGCTGATTAGTCAATAGGCAAAGGAGGAGGACAGGACATTTGCATCTTGTTAAATCCCCAAATCAGGCTGTACTCAATCACTAAACCCATTCAATGATGCGCAAAGCAACAAGCCTCCCCCAGTGCAAATAAACACGTCCAGTAGAATAAAAATTAATAATAATTATAAGCATTTATTACAACTGACAGATAGACATCTTAAATATGACTAAAATTATGGACAGGACATTTTGCATTTGTTATTACATGTACTTTTAATGTATGTGTATTGATTTTAAGGGTCCAGTGGCCTTTCATGATTCCATATTGTTTTACCTCACATACATATTCACAAAGTTAATGAATGAACACAGACTGACAGACTGCAGCATCTACACCAGGGGTCTCGGACTCCAGTCGTCCATATTTCAGATGTTTCCCTGCTTCAGCACACCGTGATAAAAGGAGCTGTGACACCAACAGAGCTGTCCAGACCTTGATGACAAGCTGTTGACGACCATTAATTTGAATCAGGTGTGTTGATGCAGGGAGACATCTAAAACATGCAAGATTTCAGGCCCTCGAGGACTGGAGTCCGAGACCTCTGATCTACAGGGTTTCCTGAATCCTGAGGGGAAAAGTAAAAAAACCTACGTGTTGAGGTCGATCTCGTAGGTCTGCATGCGAGGTTTGTCTCCTGGAGTGTCGGGATCCCATCTGTACACCTGGAACTTCTTTACTCTGGGCTCAATTGCTGGAGCGGCGGCTGTCTGAGCACATCGGACGGCCTGACAGGACAGATGGGAGGAAAAAAAAAATAAAGTTTGGTCCTGTACAGTGCAATTAATTTCATACGTTAAACTGCACAGAAGGCAAGGCAAGTTTATTTGTGTAGCACAATTCAACACAAGGTAATTCAAAGTGCTTTAGATCAAAATTAAAAGCGGCAAGACACAATTAAACAGTAAATAACAAATACAATGAAATAAAAGAGGTAAAATAATAAAAAGCACAAGTTGTTAAAAAGTAAGGGCAGTAGAGTACAGCAGGTGAGTATTTAATTTAAGAGTACGCTTCAGTAAACATTAATGTTTTATCCCTGATTTAAGCAGGACTAAAAAGGCAGATAAGACACACATTTATCTTAATGTTTCATTTCGCTTTTTAAAACCACTTGTTCAAACATATTTAAATTCTTTTTCATATCTGAACAGTGTGATTACTTTTCTAGAAAGATATCACTATTTCTTTTTCAAAGTACATTTTCACTCTTCTTAAGTCAATACTGTAAACCCTGTGTGTGCTTGTCTCATGATTAAATGGCTTTTCGCATGAGCTCAGTTTAAAACAAATTAATATGCCATTAGTGCTATTAATAAGTGAGAGAACTGCAACATAACTTTGTATTTATGTTTTGTATTGTTTCCTTTATCTTGTTTTTATGAAAAGGCACATTTTTTATCCTTTTGCTTGGTTTTAATATTTTAGTGTTTTTATCTACTGATGGTTTAACTTATCTAGATTCTTATCTTGGGGCCGTCCTTCTTGTTCTTTGTTCTTTTAGCCAAAGCTGTTGTCACTTTATATTATCCTGTGTTGTTGAGTGTATGGTTTTAGATTGTATGAGGAGGCACTCACTGTGAACCAAATTTACCCAAGGGTACTATAGTAAATCTATCTATCTATATAACTGAGAGATGAAGACACAGATTTTTAGAACCATTAAGATAAATTTGTGATCTATCAAGTTCAAGTTCGTTTAAAAAGCACTTTAAAAACAACAACAACAGCAGAGCCAAGTGCTGGACAAGTGAAAGAAAAATAAAAACAAGACAAGGTAAAACATTAAACACATGAATAAAAAACAACAATCCTGGCGACTTAAAAGCTAGTGAATAATTACTCATAATTGAATAATGAATAATTAGTTTTAAGATGAGATTTTAAAAAAAGGCCTTAGAAGGATGCATGTTTATCACCTTGACAGGTGATTAGCAGCCTAATTGTCTGTAACTTCAGATTAAAGAGCGTTTATCCCACACAGATATCCAGCAGCCACAACAATTCTTCATTTTTGTGTCATCCAAAGACACAAAGAGGCTACATTATCACTCAAAGTCTTATTGTTTTGATTGCTGTATCAGGGATTAGCTACGAAGATCCACCATGTTTACAAGTGTCCGACTTGATCTTTTTGGACTCTGTGATGACTTAATAGATCAGTGAAGCTAAAAAAACACATGAAACGAAATGTCTCAACCGAGGTTTCTGTTTAAGGTAGGATAATCTGAGCTCATAAAGCTCATAAAGCTCATCACGGTCCGACTCCAGAGTATAGACGGATCCCTGTTCAGTCCTGTATAAACGTGGCGTCTCTCCCAACAAAGCGAAGGGCCGGTAAGTGACAGCATAAACTGAGACTGTTTGTTTGCTTAACTTACCACAAACCCCGCGGGCGAGCGGAACGCCAGAACCCCACAGCGGGCCAAGGACGTGAAACCTGCCGCCGACATTTTACACCTGGATCAGTCTGGTCTGACCTCTACAGCAGACTGGCCCGGCATGCACTGCGGCTGCGCAGACCTTCGCGTGGGGAGCGCTTGTTTTGTTGACCGGCATATTCCGGATTTAAAGCCACTTTTAATCATTGTTCATGACTCAGACCTGAACTCCCTAAGAAAGAAAGAAAATGTTACTTTTTGATAAATCTGTTTCTATTTCTTGCCAAATTTCATATTCATAAGAGTACATTTTCAAGGAAAACCCCTTGCTTTTATGTTTTCCAGAAAGAAATTGAACTTTACTTAAAATTAATCATTAAATCAACAAATGAAAAGGCTATTAAAACTGTAGACTTGTGTTATATGTTCAATCTTCTTGAATAACAAACATCACCCCTGGCACATGTTATGTATTTTTATTTGTATACTGTTCCTGTATACTATTTTGTGATAATTCTTTTAAATAAAGTTTAAAAAAAAAGACTCAGACCTGAACTTCAACAGCCATCTAAAGTTTATCACTAAATCTGCCTACTACCACCTAAAAAACATTGCTAGAATTAAGGGGATTCTGTCTAAACAAGACATGGAAAACTTGTTCATGCATTCATTTTCAGTACATTGGATTATTGCAATGGCGTCTTTACAGGCCTAAACAAGAAATCTATCAGGCAGCTGCAGCTGATCCAGAACGCCGAGAGTCCTTACAAACACCAGGAAACTGGACCATATTACACCGGTCATGAAATCACTACACTGGCTTCCAGTGGGTCAAAGATAGAGTTTAAAATCTTACTGCTTGGACCAAAATACATGGTTGATCTGTTAGTTCCCTATGAAGCTCCCAGACCACTTAGGTCATCTGGATCTGGTTTGTTGTGGTTCCCAAAGAACAAGAACCAAGCAAGGACAAAGTCCAAATGAAATTATAATTAAATGATATTTAATTTCCACTTCCACTGAAAATAAAAGAGGTAAACTTCAAAAATGTTAAATGAAATTTACCCAACAAACGAGTTTTTAAGATTAAAATTAAATTTTATAATAATAATTGTTTTTTGTGAAAGGAAAATTGAAACTTTGCAACATCTTTTCTTTCATTGTGATTCAGTGCAATATTTCTGGGGTGAGATGCAGAGCTGCTACAGTCCAAGGACATGGAGCTACAGTGAAGACAGTTATATTTTGTGTTTTTGCTGAAGACAATAATTTGGACTTTGTCCTTAATAATTTGGTGTTATTGGGAAAGTTCTTCATTCACAAATGTAGATATTTTAAGACCAAACCGTGTTTGACCCATTAGGGAAATGAGCTAAAGCTCTTGAGTAAGTCATTGGGTCTTGTTAAAGAAAAGAAAGCCCTTAAACTATTTTCTTTACTTCAAAGATATGATTTAATATGAGTTATTTTTTTATTTATTTTTATTTTATGTTGTACGATAGATTATCAATGTATATTTTGTAATACTGATGTTGCTCAACCCAAGGCAAAAGTTTGTAATTCTGATATGACTTTTATGTGCCTTGTTTGTTTGTGTCTATGTTTCAATAAAAAAAAAACTGCAAAAAAATTAGTAACCGATATATCAAAGTATCTTTTATTTTAAGTCTCTTTCCGAAATGTCGATGCTATTTGCTTTGAAATGCCTTACAGTTCCTTTGTATTGACTTTACTTGTCTCTTATTTTTGTTTATATGTCTCTTGTTCATAAAACGTCCTGGATGTTCTTTTTTCTTATATTTCCTCTACTAGTAGTTTTGTATAAAGTGTGTTTTTCTTGTTTGAAAAATTCTGTTCAATAAAAAAAAAAAAAAAAAAAAAAAAAAGTTACACGGTAGTTAAATCGAACATACCCCATGAGTTGCTGCGGATAGCTGTGCGGCGTGAGACTGAGCTAGCCGGGGTAATCACAGGTAGAGCTAAATTAAGGTCACTTTTATCTAGGAAAAAACAAGGGACTTTTGTTGGAGTGGTCAGAAATGGTGTTTTTGACGCTGTCGTGTTGGATCCGCAGTCGTGGACCTGACAGATACTGGAAAGTCCAGGAAGTCCTCAAACATGCGCGGGTAAGGCTGAGACTAAAGGCTGATTTATGGTTCCGCGTTACATCAACGCAGAGCCTATGGCGTACTGTGCGCGTCGCCGTGTAACCTACGCCGTGTAACCTACGCCGTGACCCTACGGCGTAGTTGCGTCGATTTAACGCTGAACCATAATTCAGGCTTAATTTCTGGACTCTCAGTTGTCACATTTCACACGTGTGATACCAGTTGTTGTTTGTTGTTTTCTATCTTTTACCCAAAAACGGTGATTTAATGATGATTGATTTTGCTGCTGTGTTTCTGTGCTCAGCACTTCAAAGGCAGGAGGAACCGCTGCTACACGCTGGCGGTCAAGGCTGTCAGGAGAGCTTTCGTTTACGCCACCAAAGCTCGTAAACTTAAGAAACGGAACATGAGGACGGTAAGACAAAGACCAACAACAGCAAAACAAAAAAAACAAACCAAAGCTAAGACCTAGAAATGACTGAATTGGAATCACATACTCTTGATTTGGCTTGTATGCATAACTGTAAACAGAATTGTCACTGGCCTCGCGAGAAGTGCCACCTGCTGTAGTCTGGGTCGCAGTTCTCGCGAGGTTTGAGGCGACAACAGGAACAAACTCGTAACAACAAATCAGAGATGGATGGATGTAACGAAAGAGAAGACATTTGTGCACAAAAAAGCCAAGACTTCGTGTTAATATCTCTAAAAATGGGAAACCGAATTTACTTTCCTAAAGATGAGCAGGACAGAAACATGCGTCTGTGTCATCAGACAGTGAATAGAGAGCCACGTGAGTGAAAATGACAAATTAAAAGAAAATGTAAATGTTTCATTTGAAGACAATCAATGTGTATATAAACTGAAAATATTGAAAAAAAATAAAAATAAATAAATGTGCTTTAATTCCCCTTTGTGTTTTTCATGTAGGTTCTATTATAGAAACTACATACATAGGAAGTTCAGTGTCAACAAAGATCGTCCTATCAGGCTAGGAGCACATAATTGTAGTTTGTAAGTGGTTGACAGGTAGTTATTTTGGATTTCTCCTAAATCTGTCTTAAAATGTAAGTTACTGGACCTCGGTTGGGCTGGTGGGACAGCGGTGGGAAATATCCCGTATTTTTAAATCCAAAACTTTGAGCTTTGCATTTAAATTCTCTTAAGTATCTTTTGTAGAAAGTAATGCACGTTACAACCTACGATAAATTAGTTTTTAATCCCTCACATTAATAATTTATGTAAGAAAAAAACAAACCTGAAGGCGTAAAACTGATCTGTCAGCTGCTATTCGTGGAGTTGGATCCTAATTGATAAATTCTTAAAAGGATTTAAGTTGTCATTAAACTAAAATGAGGTGTAAAAAAGTACCAAGTAGTTTTCCAAGTTGATGATACCAAAAATTCTTACTGTCCTTGGCCAAATAAAAGAAAAATGGCCACTAAATAAGGTGATTTTATTTAAAGCCACTCCATATAGCAGTACCACTTCTGACCACATGGGGGTGCTATACAGCTGCTTTGCTGATAAGAGCCACTCGGATACATACATAACATGGAAAATTAAATCGTTGCATTAGTCTGACTTAAATAGTCGTTTAAAATGTAAACATAAGCCACAATGTTAAACTATCGAATCAAATAGTTTTTTGTGTTATATCTATGTTTTTCTTACCAAATTAAAAAAACAACATTTTTCAAAGGTGGTGATTCTATATTTTCTGCCAGAGGTTGTGTCCTAATATATCAATTTGTTTACAACATTAATAAACACTTTTATTATGTGAAGTGAATGTTTTGATTTTGTATGGGCTAAAAAAAAAATCCTCAATGCAGAAAAGAGGAACAGCTCATCATAACTGAGTGTTAAGCTTTTGCATCATGTAAGCGAAAAGACTGGCTGTCGATGCTTAAAACTAAACTCTTATTCCAGTGGCAGTGCTGTTAACGTCTCTGCGTTTCCTTGTCCTCAAAAGGCATCTATTGCCAACACTTCAAGACTTCTGAATTCTCAAAAAACTGCTAATGTGGATAATGTATAACTCAAAACTTTCACTTAAATTAGTGCAATTTATCCTGTTTATTGTGCTTTCATTTCTTCAGTTGTGGATCACACGCATTGCAGCGGCGACGCGAGAGCATGGCATGAAGTATCCTGCCCTCATGCACAACCTCACAAAGGTTGGTTTTGGCACATATTACAGAGCTACATCGGTCACTCCTGTCTTTATATTGGTGGCTCACTTCTTTTCTTCGGCTTCCCTCCATACAGACCAGCGTTCAGCTCAACCGCCGTGTTCTCAGTGACCTGGCCATCACAGAACCTCGGACCTTCCTCTCACTTGCAAAACTGGCACGGGCTCGGCAACAAGAAGGCTTCCGTGCAGCGTTGGGTGACGGCAGCGAGCCTCCTGGCGTGCTCTCCCGCGTCGTTATGCTCCAGTAAAGGACTTGTTGCCGTTATTTAATTTCCACTTGGTTCAGGATTGGAAAAGAAACATTATTGGATGGTTGATCATTTGCATCTGAAAATGTATGTCTATAAACATTTTATTAATAAGATGCTTTGATCAGTCACTCCATCAGAAAACCTGTAGATTAGGGACTTGCTGTGTGTGTTATGGGTTGCCTGATGAAACTGTTGAAACTCTATTTGGAAGTGGTGCCTTTACTCTTGAGGACTTTGTTCATTCTTTGGTTGTACTGTCCACATGCAATGCATCTATTAAAAAGAGATTTGGCTAATGTAAATAATTCCTCACTATCAAGGTCGTTGCTGTTGATAATTATTGGACTGTACTTGCAACAGTATTGATGATTTAAGGAATAGTATTACAATGGAGGATATGATATGATATGTCATTATTAAATTAAAACCTTCTGTCTGTCAGTGCAACCTTGAGCGATGATTTGATGCATTGAACTTGAATTCTTTTTTTTTAAGAGCCTGGACATTTTCCGTGTATATAAATGTTACCATTTCTTGTGGGATGTCTTTGAATGTTAAATTCAATAAACATTTTGATATATATTATTTTGTCCTGTCCTCATTGTGTTTGAGTGTCTGAAACAATCCAGTGAAATATAATTGTTAAACAGTTTTGTTTTTCGTTATTTCTCATATTTCACATTACATCTGTCAGTTATTACTTTTTTTTTTTTAGTTTAGTTTATTTCGGTCATGACATCACAAAAAAAAACGAATAAAAATGACAAGAAAACGAATACACTGTTCAAAGAAAACATTACAAAAAATGTCCAATATACAAATACCATCTAGACCAGGGGTCGGCAACCCGCGGCTCTAGAGCCGCATGTGGCTCTTTAGTGCTGCCCTAGTGGCTCCTGGAGCTTTTTCAAAAATGTTTGACCTTTTTTTTCCTTTTTTCTCTTTTTTTCTTCCTTTTTCCTTTCCTTTTTGATCTCGACATTTAGAAATTTTGACTTTTTTCTCGACATTTCGACATTTCTCTCAACATTTCTACTTTTTTCTTGACATTTCGACTTTTTTCTTGACATTTTGACTATTTCCTCAACATTTCAACTTTTTTCTCAACATTTCCACTTTTTTCTCGACATTTTGACTTTTTTCTCAACATTTCTCCTTTCGCCATTTGCCTTCATTCTAAGGCTTATACAAGACTTTTCATTCTTTGCGGCTCCAGACATATTTGTTTTTTGTGTTTTTGCTCCAATAGCCTATGGCTCTTTCAACATTTTGGGTTGCCGACCCCTGATCTAGACCGAAAAAGGTGTAGGCTGAAGCAAAGCTTATTTGCCTACCCTCAAAAAGATTAATTAAAGTAATGAAATTAAAGCAAGAAGTAAGAGAAAAGACTGACAGTAAAACAAATTGCCTCCATGGAGATAACAAAAATTCCTCAAGAAATTAAAAAAAATAAATAAATAAAGGTGCAGTCTACATGTTACCTTCATCCTTACAAAATCAAATCAAATCACTAATTAAACAAATTTGTAAAATGTAAAACTTTATGAGCTGTATCAAAATATTGGAATCCATAAGTGTGTGATCCAAGCACAGAAATCACTTTTAGTGAAGTTCTTTCAATGTCAGGAATATTTGACTTAAAAACCACGAGCACCTGATGCAACCAAAGGAATTTTACAGTTTTTGATCCTTTGCGGCTTCCGTACTTTTTGTGGGCGGGACTAAAGTGAATGACCTCTACAGGACGCCGCCGATTGGACCAATAATAACAAGAAACACTCATTGCGAGCCAATCGTGGCGGGTGTTATTGAGTTACGTCAACGCCGCAGAGGACGCATGCGCAGAAGACCCCGAAGTGACACGCGTGGAGGAAGTTCAGTGACAGATTTGCAGCAGCAGCTCCACGCAGAACCGGCTAAACTGGGCTTTTTCTAAAGTAGTTTTTTTTTGCTGCTAACGGTAAGATGTCGTGGTTGTTCGGACTCAACAAGGGCCAGCCGGAGCCGCCTCCGGGTTTACCGCTGGAGCCTCCCCCTCCTCCGCCGGCCGGAGGCTCCGGCGGCGGGGGAGATAAACCCAAGGACAAATGGAGCAACTTCGATCCCACCGGGCTGGAGCGGGCTGCCCAGGCGGCCAAGGACCTCGACAAGTCCCGTGAGTGTTCAGAGAACAGGCGGGCTCTGCTGGATGTAGCGTGGTAGAAAGAAAAGAAGAAAAGGAATAGACAATGTGGATCTTTATCCAACTTGCTGCTCCCTAATTCATGCTGGTTTGCTTCAGTGATGCACCAGTTTTCACTATGTGGTCCAAACAGAGATTAGACATCTATGTTTTGATTTATGTGAAGGTCCTCATTGACACATTTGTGACATCCATTCAATGAAAAACGGCGTTCAAAGGTCACTACCTTGCAGTCAGGCGTGTAGCAACTGCATGACACACACACACACACACACACACACACACACACACACACATACACATATATATATATATATATATATATATATATATATATATATATATATATATATATATACACATTCACACATTCACATTAATCTTTAAGCTGTAGTATGTATATGCATGCTTCCAAATTTAAATCAGAAAAGGGTTTATTGCCAAGTTTGTTAACACACACAAGGAATTTGTTGTGGTGATTGGTGCAATACGGTACAAATATAAAAACAAATATATAGGAGATAAAATAAAATGTATAAACAGAAATGTGTGTTTAAAGTGCCGGATATGAGTCTGTACAAAAAGTGACTTAGGATGACTTAGGACAGATAAAATGTATAAACAGAAATTATAGAGATTGTGGATGCTCACACGTGTCACACTGAGGCCTGGCAGACATTGCACCCTGAAGCCCCTAAATCTTGTGTGTCTCTCCTGTCACCCATTTTCAGGTCATGCTAAAGAAGCTTTGGACTTGGCCCGAATGCAGGAGCAAAGCACTCAGCTGGAGCATCAGACTAAATTGAAGGTAAAAGATAAAACAATGAGAACAGTGACAGTAAGATCAGTGACTGTGAGGCAGATGTCAGAGTCGAGGCCTGTGGGCCGTCCCCCTGTTCATTGTAACTAATAATAATATTAAACTTTATTAAGGACACAAGGTCCATGGCACAACAGACAACAGACAAAGGGTACAAAAATAAAGATAAAATCCACAGTAATCACATATCACATGACATTTACATATAGGCTTATACGCCAATGATTCCAGATTCTGGAGAAGAACCTGACTGAGCTCTGTGCAGGGTTAGTCAGTGTGAGAATTAAATTGTTCCCAGAGTCCGACAACCTGCACATACATCTGTGCATAAGGTTACGCAGTACAGCAGTGCAGGTAGGCACACCGACACTGACAAACAGCTGACTTGCACTGCTCCAGCGTGGCACCTTGAGCAACAGCCTCAGCCCATCATTATATAACTGTTGGACAAAGACATAGTTCAACATTTGGCTTGATTTTAAAACTGTTTTTAACGATTTGACCAATGTTTTGGGTCGACACTCCTCGTGCTTTCATGTTCAAGGTGTTGATTTTTCTTTGTGTGACAACTTAACAGGAGTACGAGGCCGCGGTGGAGCAGATCAAAGGTGACCAGATACGACTTCAGGGTGAAGAGAGGAGGAAAACTCTGAATGAAGAGACCAAACAGCATCAAGCGGTGAGAGGGGAACAGTATTGCTCCTCATCTATTAGTGTCTTACAGCTGTGTAACAGGTTATTTTAAAACCGTTGGTTGTTTTTCTGGCCTTTTAGAGAGCTCAGTACCAGGATAAGCTAGCCAGACAGCGATATGAGGACCAACTGCGACAACAGGTGAGCTCATCATCCTTCAGCTTGGTTAAAAAAAAAAAACACACACTTCAAAATGAGACACAGAACTGATAACATTTTTTTCCCTTTTGTATCGTACAGCAAGCTTTAAATGAGGATAACCTTCGCAAGCAGGAGGAGTCTGTGCAGAAGCAAGAGGCTATGAGGAAAGGTACAGACTCGCCACTGTCGCACCTTTGAAACTTGAGCAGAAGTTTGATGTTTCTTACTCTAATGCTTGTATTGTTTCTATAGCAACAATAGAGCACGAGATGGACCTGAGACACAAGAATGAGCTCCTGCGCATAGAAGCAGAGTCTAAAGCTCGAGCCAAGGTAGAGAGAGAAAACGCTGATATAATCCGCGAGCAAATCCGCCTGAAGGCTGCAGAGCACCGACAGACCGTCCTGGAATCCATAAAGTGCGTAATTTTTCTCTCCAGCGTCTATTATGGTGTTTATTAGCTGTGATGTGTTTTAATATGCAGTCAACCACAGAAATGATCCGTTTTGTTGCAGTTACACCTTAATGATAGTAAGTGTGTGCATGCGTTCAGGACTGCAGGTGCTGTGTTTGGAGAAGGATTCAGGGCTTTTGTGTCGGACTGGGACAAAGTCACTGCCACGGTGAGACCCCGCGTTTGCATCTACAATCAGTTTGGTGAATGATTACACTAAAAATACACAAGAGCTGCACTTGTCACAGAATTTACATCCAAGTACACATGTGAATCTAGTAAACATTTGTTGAAGTTTAGTTATTCATCAGGTTTCCTTTTAGCAGACAAATATCACATACTTTTGGATATTGTTTATACTTCCCAACTGAAGATAATCAGTCCTATATAAATAAATCTTACATTCAATTGATTGTTCTGACTACCAGTTTGAGACATTCCCAGATTAAACTGTGTGAATTTTACCTCTTTCATTAGGTGGCAGGATTAACTCTTTTAGCTGTGGGAGTGTATTCAGCTCGAAACGCAACAGGGGTGGCAGGACGTTACATTGAGGCCAGGCTTGGGAAGCCGTCTCTAGTGCGGGAGACGTCCCGATTCACTGTAGCAGAGGCAATCAAGCATCCCGTCAAGGTAGCTAATGCAGATGCTCTTTATTACATTCAGTAAGATGTGGATTATTATGCACTCATGGAATGATTTATTTATTTTTTGTCATCCCTAATCCGTTTAGACGACCAAAAGGCTGAAGAGTAAACCCCAGGACGCCCTTGAGGGAGTTGTGCTCAGTGTAAGTGGACATCACGTGTAGGACGATGTAACGAATATGAAAGTTTTGTAGTCACTACAAAATGCCTGGGTTTTCCATCCTTCAGCCTACCTTGGAGGAGCGTGTGCGTGACATTGCCATAGCAACAAGAAACACAAGGCAAAACAGGGGGCTGTACAGGAACATCCTCATGTACGGCCCCCCAGGGACAGGCAAAACGCTGTTTGCTAAGGTAAACCTGTGGGCTAAATGGGCAAATGATTGAGATGAAAGTAACCAGAGATGATCTAATTATGGATGATTTCTATTTGTGTTGAGTAGAAGCTGGCAGTGCATTCTGGAATGGATTACGCCATAATGACTGGTGGTGACGTTGCACCCATGGGCCGCGATGGGGTGACTGCTATGCACAAAGTTTTCGACTGGGCCAATACAAGCCGGCGCGGGTACTTTTTCTGAAAAATAAACATTCTTATTGCTTCTTTTATGATTCTGGCCTCAATACACTGAGATCAAGATAACATAGAAACAAGTTTGAAGCCAGCAATACGTTCCACTAGATATCTGCAGATGTAAAACGGGATGTCATGTATTCTCTCTTACAGACTGCTGCTTTTTGTTGATGAAGCTGATGCATTTCTGCGCAAAAGATCAACTGTAAGTCTGGAAAAAAAAATTCTAGCTTTTAATTCCTGACCTCATAGACATTGTTTAAAGGAAGTGACTGATCATTATTTCATTCTTGTTTTTGCAGGAGAAGATTAGTGAAGACCTCAGAGCCACTTTGAATGCATTCTTGTATCGCACTGGGGAACAGAGCAACAAGTAAGTATTTATTCACATCAGAATATACTAATTTTTGTACAGTACATTTGCCTTTTGCCAACAACAACTTCCCAGAATTATAGTAAGGCGTTAATTTCTGTTCCATGCAGGTTTATGTTGGTGTTGGCCAGTAATCAGCCAGAGCAGTTTGATTGGGCCATAAATGACCGCATTGATGAAATAGTGAATTTTGCCCTGCCGGGTCCTGATGAGAGGGAGCGGCTGGTGCGGTTGTACTTTGACAAATATGTACTGGAGCCGGCCACTGGGGGGAGACAGTGAGTACAGCACGAGCTCAATGCACCTTACTTGTTTATAGTGTTGAACAAAGGGATCCTTCTCTAAAAGGCTGCACCAGTAGAAGGATTCAATTTAAGGTCATTTTATTTTTTTTAAAGATGTCCATGCAAAGTAAAGTCCAATAATATTGAGTTCAACAAGCACAATGAGTCATAAAAGTTTTGTTCAGAGAAGTGAAGCTGATTTGGTCACATCTTGTGTATCTGTGCTGCTATGAAGGAGGATGAAGCTGGCGCAGTTTGACTACGGCCTAAAGTGCTCTGAGATAGCAAAGAGGACAGAGGGAATGTCGGGAAGAGAGATCTCCAAGCTGGGTGTTGCCTGGCAGGTACGTCACTCATCCCTATGAATCCTACCACAATGCTGTATAACTATTCCTGTTAAGTGCGTGTTTTCTTCCAGGCGGCAGCATATTCTTCAGAGGATGGTGTGCTGACGGAGGCTATGATTGACGCCCGCGTCGATGACGCCGTCAAGCAGCACCGTCAGAAGATGGACTGGCTGCACGCGGAGGAGGAGGTTCCAACGAAGATCCTCACACCAGCAGCAGCTGGGGCGGCAGGCGGTGTAGGAAAAATGGGATTTACTTTGCCCCTGAGTGAGACGCCTCAGGCCCGGGAGGTGATCGCTCTGCTCCTTCAGGAAGAAGCAAAACAAAGTTTGAAAAGTGCTGCTCCAGCTGCACGAGACTGTGAAGATGCTGCCAAAGCAGAAGATAAGACGACGGAGAAAGACCACAATCAACCTGATGCCTCAACTTACAGCGACAAGACTGGTTCCTCTTCTCCAAAGGATGGAACTCCTGTTTGAGATTTAGCGACTGCTCTGGATTACAAGATTAATGTCCTGCCTTCTTAACTAACTAGTCTGTCAGCTTATGTCAAAGGCCTGTTGGATTGTCTTTAAGACTGTAGATTGGTTTACAGTTGGGAAAGATAAACGATTAACTTTTCACAACAGAAATGATGCCTCAAGCTCTTGAATTTTATTGTATAATGTATCCACTGTAAAAGTGTACTTTACTTAGAACAGGCAGTGTCTGTAATTACTATATAAATGTTGTGCAACGTGAATTGTCTGTGGAAATGATTAAATGGATCTACATTTTCATAGACGTGAAGATTCAGATGTTATAATTTCTTGCTTTGATTTTTAGCTGCAACACGATAAAGTTCAGCCGAACTGACGACCTTTGTTTCAGCTGAACAGTGGCGGGGCATCTTTAAGAGAAACTATACAAACTAAACGCTGCTGTTTTATAAGAGTGGAGACCTTGGTGATGGTGTTAAAAATGATTTAAAGATATTTAAATTAAGAGGGGGAAGCAGTGTAACACACGACTGGACAGATACAAGCAGAGTGAACAATAATGTGCTCGGATCAGAGTTTCAATCTGTGGGGATAAAAGTGGCTCAAAACTACTTTGAATGAAGATAGAAATAGCTTTTGACTTTTTAAGCAGATATGAATAATTTTTGTCTGAATTAAAAAAAAAAAAATAAAAATTTGTAAATGAAATTATACTTTGATACTCCCGTTGTATCGGTTGTGATTTAACACTTTTTTACGAGATTCAGCAAATTTTATTCCCACCATTTTTGCTACTAAATAGTGGGTTAGTGGATGAGGATGAAAAATGTTTTCTTTTCTTTCTCCACCTTACAGCTCCATGTCAACACATGGCAAAAACAGAGAACATAATCAATACTGATATTTTAAGTTGCTATATTCTGTAACTCGCTCTCTTAGAACCCTGAAAAGTAGTGACAGATGGTAAATTCATAGACTTTAATTTTGCCTTAAAAAACCAACATGAGTTTGGTTTTGGCATTTAAGACTAGTTTCAACCTACACAAGGTGTGCTGACCATCAATAAAAGCTAATCAGAGCTGATGCAAGGCCTCAGTGTATAGAAACAGTTTTAATCAACATAAAAATTACATTTAACAACAGGCACTTGTTGGAGATTGTTAATAATAATACCCTTTTATATAAAGGTGCATTTTTTAGCATCCAACAACACTGCATATAAGGTAAAAAAATTAATTAGACCAAATACCATAGAATGACATGACATACCATAAACAAAACCATTATATACGTTGGATAAAAATAAGTTAAAATTAGATGGTGGGACTGCAGTCATGGAGAGAAAGCAGTCTTAAACAGTCGGGTTTTGAATGAGGATTTAAAGAGTGGAAGTGAGCTGAAATTTCTGACCTCAGAGAGGTCCAAACCCGGGGAACAGGGTGGTCAAAAGGGTTTCCAGCGCAATATTGATGTTTTGGTGGTCGACTTGATTATATCAAGGTCACCAAAAGGTATTTGGAAACCCTATTACATAACTTTACTGTCCTAAATACTGACTCTTCCTATTGCAAAACCTTTTATGGCATGTCAATTCAGCTAAACCCATGTGGCGTGAGAACAGTTATATTGGATCCAGATGTAGTGACTGCACTATTACTTTTTCAGTTGTATATTTTATGTCTAACCAGAATATTCAAAACACAGTGAAACCATATTCCTTTGTTATCTTTTTTAATATTAAAAGTATCTGATATATTTCAGCATCCACTGATCAGCAGTAATAGTCAACTAAAAGTTTCTGTACATGCTTTTGAATTCAAGCAAGTCTTCATCTGATGGTGAACCTTCGTAAAGAATCAGCTGATTAACTGGTTCAAAAGGTTCAGAAACACTGGAGGTAGCTCAGCTCAGAGACGACTTTTATCATCCACAACTTTAAATTATTATTAGCAGAAAAGTGAGTAGGGGCTGGTTGGCTGTGAGGTGACTCTGTGTGAGGAGAGGAACCCAAGGATGGCTGATTAGCAGATGGGTCAATATAACCTAGGGACACAAAAGCTGGATTACTTTGATGTAACTTTAGCAAAGGATTCATAAGAAAAGGCTCCCAGCGAGCAATACAGTTAATGGGCAGTGTGAAGGAGCCCAGACTGATGTGTGGGTTGCAGATGTGTACTGAGTCAAGTGAGAAGCCAGCCTGGAGGACAAAGAAGAAAAAAAAGCAAGACTACAATAACCAAAGCACAACCCTATCAATAGGTTTAAATAGGGTGGGAAAAAAATGTTGCCCACCTCTACATTATTGCAACTTTAAAAGACCACATGTTGAACTAAATTGCAGCACTATCATTCAAGAGTGTCTGAAACCCATTTCTTCTTTAAAGATGATCATATGCTACCATTTTTCTAGGTATTGATATTGTAGTTGTCAGATATAAACCCAGTTTTAGATGTTTTAGCAATCTCTTCCTAACTAGCCTTGCTTTGATGTAGACCAATAATTTGAAAGTCCTGAAACAGAATAACATTGTTTCTATCCATGACCAGGGTTTCCTTTCGACCACACTGGTTTCATGAAGCTGAAGGTTCAGTCCTTCCAGGTTTGAATAATGAGCTGACCAGGTCTTAAACCTCTTTAATAATTTCAGAATAGACGGGCCCTTAACCCTAATTGCGCCACAAATGGTGTCTCAGATGTAAGTCGCTTTGGATAAAAACATCTGCTAAATGACAGTAGTAGTAGTAGATGACCCAGTGTTGCCAGAGATCTTTTCACCGCGTCGTCCGTTCAACTGCTGCAAGCAACCGGAAACTAACTGAATAGTTTCCAACCTTTTTTTTTTGTTTAAAAATATATTTAAAAACTAAACTAACATGAAAGTAACGACATTCTCCTGACTGCAAGAATGTAACCCACATCTGGACTAATATCTATTTAGGGTTAAAAATAAGTAATTCATGAATCTATGTAATCATTTTCACAGTCAATAAAGACTCAAGTTTCTTTGCAATGTTTCTTTCTTTAGTAGATTCATATATACATCCAGAAAAATCAGGCACTCAGAGCTGAGCTCGCAGTTGGAAAATAATTACAATGTTTCAATTTAACATTTACAAAAGAAAAAAAATACTATGCCCTGAAAGACAGCATGTCAGAGTTTAAATATGATTCAGCACATCCTATTGGAAACACAGGGGGAGAGTCTCTGAGACGTATTGATTTGGTTATTTATTAGTAGCCCACCCACTTTAACTTAAAGCTAACTAATGTAAAACACAAAATTCCCACAAAAAAAAAAACACGATTCAATTAAATGTTCCTCCTCTGTGGAAACTCATATACAGTGTCCCAGCTCAAAACTAGTCTCAGTTTTTGTTCTTAAAATATACAATTATAAATAAGTGGGGAAAAAAATTCAATGTCTTAAGTTGAACAAAAATGATAGGGACACAATAGCTGCTGAATCTGGGGTGAGGGTGTCACACTCTCCCTGAGGAGACATGGGGAGTAATTTTCATATTGGAGGAGGATGTTGGCCTAACATGGATCTGGAGGAATAAAGGCAGAGTGAGAGCAGCAAGTCCATCCTCTGCGGGAGGGAGGACCCATTATCACCACTATGTCCATAAACAGATATCTGCTAGGTCCTGACAAAACACCGTCTTATCTGTGCCACCACAGTGTGAGTGCACTGTGTCAGAGATGACTGGAGTACGAAGCGTGCATGTCCGTGCTCTATGGTTTGATTGCCTGGGATCCCGGTCCTTTGTTTATTGCAAATTTCCGCTGCATTAGTAAAAGCAGACGGTGTGAAGAAAAGGCCTGTTGCTCTTATCCTCAAACTCTTGGAGGAGCTCATCGATCTCATTCTCCATGTCGTCCGTGTGCTGGATCTGCCGGGGTACAAAGGGAAGTATGTTGAACAATCCCTGCACATGCAGAGAGCTGCTTTCTAACAAAGAACCATATAATGGTTAATAAAAAGACCTTTGAGCTTCTCAATTACACAAATACATAACCAAGTAGACTAAGCACTTAAACATGATCACATTCTTAAGATAAGAGATCCCCTGCATAATTTACTTGTTGAAATAATGGCAAAACGCTGCTAGGAGACACTCACACATTGACACAGCTCACAGATGAGGAAGGCACCCAGCGTTGCTTCCTCGTGGTTATCCTGAATGTCTACATTGATTACATGCACAGGCTGCAGAGTCTCCTGCTCTCTTGAGTTCAGATCTGGGGGGCCAAAAACAAATCAGACATTTAAAAGTGCTGTGGTTTCTCCTACACAATTCATTAAATGAGCTTTGAGCAAAAGGATGAAACCATTTTCATCCTTAGTGGTCTGTGTGAACCCTCACCCTCCAGCACTTGGTCATAGACTCTCTCTTCACAGGTGATGACCAGGTCAAACTTGTCTTTGCAGTTCTGAAAGCGCTCTGGCTTTGACTTGATGCGCTTGTTGCGGTCCAGCATGTGGAGGATGCCATTCTGTGTGTATCTGAGTAGCAGGGAGGTCAAGGAATACAGCAGCAGCCACAGAAAGCCAAGGGAACAGACAACGGACACCAATACAGCCAGGATTTACAATAAACAGCTGATCTGGTAGAATTTATTTGTCTGAATAAAAGAGTATTTAACCAGCACAAGTACAACAGTGTGTGAAATACACTTGATTTGTGTCAGGAGTTAGTTAAGTACGGCGTGCAGCGCCCTCTAGTGGTGAAACCTAGTCACCAGTAGTCAGTAAACACAAAAAAAAAAAAAAAACGTTGGGATAATAACTAACTTTAGACAGCAAGTCTTCCATTCAATATTTTTTAATATCAATTTCATCAATAAGAAACTATGATATTGTCAGGTTTATACAAGTATTTTTAAAGATTAGTTTCTCAAACAGTTAAAAACTGAAGTGAAGCTGAGGCCACACCACTCCTCCCAGACACACCCTGTTGTACGCTGCTTTGCCTCAGTTAAATTCAGGCACCAGAAATGCAGCAGCAGGTCAAGTGCTGAATACAGAACAGCCTGTTAACAGGACACTCATGTGCTAAACAGATCTGACCTTGAAGTATTTGTATACATCTATTATAAAACAAGTGGCCTTCACAAGCAGGCAGCTCTTCTCATTATGTTTTTAAAATAAAAATAAAAGGAAAATGGGGAGAAAAAAAGAAAAGAAATGTATATTTTAAGTTTTAGTCACTGTCTGCACTTAGTTTAATTGTCTGCCATATTTCACTTACCAACAGGAGTAATGTATTTACAGTAATTTGGCAGTATGGATAAATACATACAGTTTGCGACAATACCACAAACTTCACGCCCTCAGTTTAGTAGAGGCTTTTAATCTACTTTCAACTTACCAAAACTAACTAGGACAGTTTTCTAATTCTTAGCTCAACTATTTGTGGATTAAGGAATCTTCCATGTGTGATACAAGGTGGGTCCATGTTTCCGTTTACTTTTTCTGCGTTATCAATGAAACATTGTTCCATTGTTGATGGAGGTCATTTCACATTTATCTCCACCCCTACACAGGTTCTACTGTTCACAACTGGTGCACCAATAAGCACAATAAATAACAGTACTAAGATGCAAAAAAACAAACAAAAAAACCCCCACTACTTTAGGAGCTCAGACATTTCAAATTGTCTCAAAAGATATCACAATCTCTATATTGCACTTACTGTTGCAGGGTTGATGCACTGCATGGCGATTCTTAAAGCCCAATACTTTATAAAACAAGCACGTATCTATTACACATTTTCAAAATCAAATACGATTTACCCACTGATGGACTCCCATCTTTTCTGCTCTTCCAAGGCCACCACCTTCCCAACTCCCACAAAAGTTGATATACAATCGAGATGCACATTAATGGTTTATGTTTACTTATGTTGCTTCAAGTAATATATGCATGTAGCGTGTGTGAGGATGAGGTGAGTGGAGGGGATACAGTTCCTTGTCCTTGCGGACCAAGTCGTTGTACATCTGTTCATAAGTCGTTTTGAAGTCATACACATTAGGCTTATCCGGGGCAGGACCAGGTAGCTTCACATGAGACCCTGTCCCAAATGATCGCACATCAAATCCACGTTTACTGCAAAAGGGGGAAGAAAAAAAAAATTAATTATGCAGAAACTTTATAAAAAACAACCAACGTTAGTAGAATACAACTGCCTTTCCACGTGTCCAAGATAACTTATATTAACCTTCTCTGATAAGTGTTTAAATAAGTCTGATTCAGAGTACTCAAGTATCAGTCCCAACTCATCTCTGACATTTTGTCGCACAAGACACCTAATTTAAGAGTTTCTATTTTATTTCACATGACCAAAGTTAATTTTAACCATGCCTAAGGTTCATCGGTTACATTAATAGTGTTAGTCTCCCAAATTGATAGAAAAAAAATGCTCAATTAAAATTAGGATATAAATTAAATCCTAATGAATTAGGATAGAATAACCTAAAAATGAGAGTGACTGTCCAGAAATAAAATTTGTAGACCAAATTTCTCAAATGGAGATAAAGAAAAAAAAAAAAAAAAAAAAGCTCAATTAAAATTAGGATATAAATTAAATCCTAATAAATTAGGATAGGACAACCTAAAAATGAGAGTGACTGTCCAGAAATAAAATTTGTGCACCAAATTTCTCAAATGGAGATAAAGAGGTGAGCCCGTGTTGCTCAACTGCAGTCTCACTTGCGGAATCTTTCCGGCAGGGGGCGCTACAGTCAACATGTGAAGTACAGGAAGGAAGAGAGAGAAAAAAAAAAGCCAAATAACTTGGTCTTGATTTAAAGATCTTTGAAGCAAATTATAAGCAACATATATAGACGATAAAAGCAGCAGCTCAAAACGTGAACCCCAGTCATAAACCTGGGTTTTAACTGAGCTGCAGCTTATTGAGACATCAGAGCTGCGGGTCCATTGTCAGACTGAGTTAAGGCCCGGGTCTGCGTCGATGCGGATCATGGTCGTCTGAGAAACCACTCGATACCCCCAAAGACTTCTTCCATTTCCTTGTAGGTTTTTTCTGATGTCTTGTTCTTCCTGGAGACTCGTCTTTACCTGAGGATATTGTGCGCTTCCATACTGCGGTTCTGGTTGCTCGAGCACACCACCGCTACACGCAGCGGGTGGCTCGGCATTGCGACTCTCCGGGTGAAACTAAACACAAGCAGTAAGGACCTAGGCGCGAGGTATTTAACTTTGATTCCTGTAGAAAACTAAACAAAAAAAAAACAACCCCAAAAAGAAACAAGAGAGCCTGCTATATTGAACTTGAGAACAAAACTATTCGAGTGCAAATACTGAAGGGAGTGATCTATCTCTTTGGAAGCAGGAAGTTAAAATGGCGGAGCGGCAGCGCCGACAACGGCTTTATTGCGTGATGTCATCGGGGGGCGTGGCTTCCTGCTGGCCACGTGATCAACGCAGCTCCAGAGGAGAGACCAACATGTTATGAAACATGATGTTTTGCAGTTTACTGCTTAAAAAAAAGTTCAAATAGAGTAGATTACGGATGGCATTTATATATAACAACAACCAAAACCCACGTGTTTAAAACACGTCTAGAAAATAACAATAACCGCAAGAAATTATAACATAAAATAAACACGAATGGAATGAACTTGAGGGAGTCGTGCAGGCCCAGTCTGTGAACTCTTACAAGAACAGACTGGATAGGTTATGGTCAAACAAAGACTTTTTGTATGATTTTAGAGCTGATAGGTGATGCAAAATGGAATCAATTAATCTGTGTGTGATTTTATTAAATGTTTTGAATGTAAATTTTAGTCCTATGTATTTATTGTAAGTTATTCTTGATACCGATGTAAAGGACACATGTCCTGTATCGGTCAATTTATTAAACTTTATTAAACTTAAAATAGACCTGCATGTTGAAACTCAGCTCTGACCTGACAATTGTCTCGTCATAAATTAGGTCAACCTTAATTGTTTCATATACATATTTTATTGTGATTGCCTGCTATATTTACCAATCAAAAGCTCTCCATTGACAACCTTTTACCCTATATTACTGTTTGCAACTATTTAAATCTGGGTTCAGTGAGTGAAACAACCGAAGACAAATTCCCTGTCTGTTCATACTTGGCCCATAAAGCTTATTCTATTCTATTCTATTCTATTCTATTCTATTCTATTCTATTCTATTCTATATTACAGGTGTATCTCATTTTTTTTTTAAACAAAGAAATCTGAAAATCAGTTGATGAAAAATAAAATAGAAACGAAATAACAAAAAACATAGCTTACATGGTCTTGATTCGTCTGCATCATCACTAATGTTTTATGTAAGGTAACATGTTTTTTAAAGTATTTTGTCACTGAAGCAACTAAGTCAGTGGTAATAAAGTCTTGACTTGTGTACAAACTGGGCTCACCAACCATAGCTCCCTCCCTCTGATCCTCCATCACCTTGCAATGCTCTTTAATTTGGGAATTTGGTGACTTTTTTAATGGCCCCTATACAACGTATCTTGTTGTAGGCCTTCATGACTTACCTATCAATTTCTGTGTTCCACCTCAGTGGACTCACACCTGCAGCACTGTGCGATGCAAGCATCTTAGATTATCAGAATGCTCTTCTTCATCAGTGCTTTCATGAAGTCCTATGGGTGTTGGTCTGAGTGCTTTGGAGGGATATTCTGGAAATGTCAGTTACTTCCCCAGATTGAACGTTAGCTGCAAACCTTGCTTTCCATAGAGAAGGTTGTAATTTCACTACATTCTTTTTCACATTTTTGCATTTTGGATGTAAAAGCTTACACATGCACCCACACACAATGACATAAAGGACAGATGTGAAGTAATAAAACTGGCCTTAAGGTACTTTATTTGCGGTCAACAGGAGAGAGAGGCATAGCTCCAAGTGTTTGGCACAGTATCTGGAAATTGCACACTTTATTGTATTTCCCTTCACAAAATAGTGCAAATACAAATGTAAATATGTGAAAACCTAAAAGCAAAAAGAGAGGTGAGAAGATATGAACAAATGGATTCATTTAATTAAGTAAAGTCTTATTTTTTTCTGTCCCTGCAGGGATAATCTCACAAGCTTTGTGTTTTGCAACACTGTTGTTTCAAAAGTCATTTAATTATTTGTATTGCTTTAGGCTATAAATGCTGTCGCATATGACCAGAGACAACCATGGGGAAATATCACAGTAAACTACATTGTATAGTTTATCATTATTTTGGTTCAGTTCAACCTGGAGGAGGTTCACAAGGCATGTTATTTGCAGAGCCACAGTTTGTGCTTCAGTTTGAGTTTGAGTCGCTATATCATATACTGATACTACTGACTATGACAATGAGACAAGATAACCATTTAATCAATGTAGTGGTGAATCAGTGCAGTGGCGTCAATTCAGTCGAAGCTAAGGTATGGCAAGGTTACGAGTCACAGAACTTAACTAGAGTATCAATCTACACGTCCAGCAAATACTCATCACAGAAGTCTGCTATGTAGCTTATCTGTGTGGTCAAGAAAATTGGAACTTTTTCAAATGCAGTCTCGCTCACTGCAAAAACTCAAAATCTTACCAGGAATATTTGTCTTATTTCTAGTTAAAATGTCTCATTTTAGTCAAAAAATCTCATTACACTTAAAACAAGAGTCTTCACTATGAAAAATAACTTGTTATTTGACCATTTTCACCTGTTTCAAGTACATTTTCACTTGAAATAAGTAGAAAAATCTGCCAGTGGGACAAGATTTATCTTCTCATTACAAGCAAAAAAATGTTGTTCCACTGGCAGATTTTTCCACTTATTTTAAGTTAAAATCTACTTGAAACAGGTGAAAATAGTTGTTTTTGAATCTTGTCTTAAATGTAATGAGATTTTTTTTTACTAGAAATTAGACATTTTAACTAGAAATAAAACAAATATTCTTGTTAAGATTTTGAGTTTTTGCAGTGCATAATATAGTGAAATCGATCATGTTGTTCTGATTTGCATTTGTAGTTATTCTATATGTATTAAGTAATAGAATAATCAATACAAATAGACACAGAGTAATTCCATAAATGTATTTAAAAAACAAACATTTACATTTTCCCTTGAAGCCAAGGTGTGGCGGCTGCCATACCTTACCATACCCAATTGACGCCCCTGAATCAGTGTCGTGAATGAGTGCAGTACGAGTACGTGTGTTGTGCGTGTTGTGTGGGAGTCATAATGTTTTCTGTGATGTATGCCACCAGCAAACAAATGATCACCAGCATCACGCAGATAGCTCCCCCCACCGTCGTCATGGCGATCACGATGTCCTGCATCCCAGCAGGGGGCAGTGTGAACTCCACGCAGTCCCGGCGGCCTGTCCTCTTATTATTCCCCGGGTAGTCGGAGCCTGCCAGGGCGCGCAGGCAGATGCGGTACGGGATGTTCTCGTGCAGCTCCAGCAGGAGGAAATCCCTGCAGCCGGAGCCCAGGTGGACGCTGGCGCACTCGAACTGCGTGTAGCTGCCGTTCCACCAGCAGCTCAGCTCGAAGCCGCCGCGGCCGTGCCGAAAACTGCTGCGCGTAAAGTTGGTGCCAAGATCGGCGCGTCGGCGTCGCGTCCGCCCGACCTGAGTCTCGTTGTTTCTGCCGGAGTCCTCCTCCTCATCGCTGCTCCACCTCAGCAGCACGCTGCCGTTCACAAGGAGACTTGCCACAAGATTTCCAAAAGACACTTCTGTCCTGCAGTCTGCTTTATTGTGCATGCACTTGTATCCAAACAGCGTGTGTCGGAAGCACAGCTGGCCCCAGATTCCCCCCTCAATCACTCTATAGGCACATATCGGCGACTCCCCTTCCTCCGGTCTGCGAAACCTTTCCGTGATGATGGTGGTGTTCCTGCCTCCGCCTCCGCCGGTTCCGTTTCCTCGGCCACTTGTGTCTTTAATCTTTGCCAGTGGCCTGCTCTCATGGCTGTTATCGGCATCAGCAGAAATGGGAGTCTGTTTGAGCCAGCTGGGGACCGTTCCCCCGGTAATCCTGCCCCTCACCTCTGATGAGGATGATGGGGATGATGATGATGGTGATGATGATGATGATGATGAGCTGCTGCGATGAGAGCCAGCTGTCTGCTGTACTAATGTGCAGAGCAGGAGCGCCGATAAGACGAGCATCTTGTGTCTCAAATCGATTTATTTCAGCTCGCAGTGGATCAGATGGGCGATGATGGCACAAGCTAGACGACGCCTCCCATAAGATGAGATCTACCTCGGTGCAGGCGGCGAAATCCTAGTGTAATAAGACATCTCATCCATGGGGAATCTGAAACAGAAATCTAATTTAATCAAAGTCATCCAGTGAGACCCGTCACTGACCTTGCGCGGATAGAAGTCACGCAGAGTGTCTCTCAGTTTACAGTATAAAACCCACTTACTTGGTCTATGTCGGGGAGTCCGGAGGACCCAGTTAGTGTGCCATCAGATTTGCCTGCTTCTTCCTGGCTGGCTGGTTTGACGTAAAAGCTTTGATGCATGTGAGAGCGCGCATGGAGGAGCGCGCAGCTAGTGCTGTGAGCGTGGGTGCGTGCACAACATATTTGTATTATCTGCAGCCGGTCGGCATCATCCCAAGCCCCTTTCACACAGCCAGTTCGAGGCGGGAACGTTGCGCCTTTAAGCCGCCTCGCTGTTCTGTGTGAAAGTCACGGAGGCGGAATGGGGGGGCCAAGTGGCCCCACCAATAAGCCGGCAGCGGAGGTAGTCACAGAGCCGTCACAGAGCCGAAACGGGGTCTGTGTGAATGACACAGCCGGCATGCCGGCATGCCACTAGACGCTGACGCTGTCGTCACGCCTCTGATTGCGGAACGCCGGCATGCTGTGTGAATTTACAGACGGGAGCGGCGTTATGCCGGCGTTGTATGGTTCTGTGTGAACCAACAAAGGCGGCGTATTGGCAGGACTTCTTTACACCAATATTGCGGAATCTCTGTGTGAAAGGGGCTCCATACTGCTTTGAGTGACTGTCAGTGTCAATAATGGACACATCAAACATCGGCCCACACCCGTGGGGTTTTATCCCACCTGCGCTTTTCACTTGCAGGTGTCCCACCAGCCGAAAATAACTGACCAAAGATTTGCTCAAGTTTGGGATGACATCATTTGAACTATATAGTGTTTTTATGAAATGTTGCTATAACTGCCCCGATCAAAATAATCCAGCACTGTTTTGGCCAGCTTCTTGTGCCACAATAAATAAAATGCCACAAATAAAATGAAATAAGGTTCACGATGAGCTTTGTCATAGAACATTTTGATTATTATAGGAGAAAAAAACCCAAATGTAATCTTTAAGTCCTAAGTAATTTTTTCGAATCAATTTATCAGTACACTATACCCATGTACTTATAAACCGGGCTGTGATATGTTATTTCCATCTTCTCTGGATAATTCTTTGGTCATATACATTTTAAACTGAGAACACAACAAGTCTATCATTTGTTTGGCTCTTGCTAAAGGGTAAACTTTCAGACTGACTGCATGTATAGCATGAGCTATATATATCAATTGTGAGGATGCAACAACTATGGAGGATTTTTTGTGCCAAAATTAAATAAATAAATACATCATTAATTAATTAAAATGGGAATGAAATATATCATTCATTAATTAAATGTGTCATTAATTAATTAAAATTAGAATGAAATATGTCATTAATTAATTAAAATACAATTCATTTTAAGTAAAAATATATATTTATTATTTCAGCATTTAATTAATTAATGACACATTTAATTAATGATTTAGTGTTTCGTGTGAATCATGAAATGTAAAACTGCATTTAATTAATTAATGACACATTTAATTAATGATTTCGTGTTGCTGAATAATAATCAACACATTAGAACTGTATATATATATATATATATATATATATATATATATATATATATATATATATACATATATATATATATATATATATATATATATATATATATATACGAAGTGTCAAACTGATCTTCAAAATGATGCATCTTGTGTTTACCTCCATCTTCCATGGGAGGAGACGGTCCTTCGATGATTAGTCAATGCCAATGTTTCTCCATGTTAAAAATATGTGGTACATTGAGTTTATAGAAAAATTAAACACCTGTACCTTACCACTGGTTTTGATGCCCCAGTCAAAGGATGCTAAAAACCAGTAGAAGTATGCTTATTTTGGGAGAGATTACAACTTTTGATGATGGGAACACAAACAATTACCGGTATACACGATCTATACCGGACTGTACTGTACCGTACTGAGGTGCAGGTGGAAACAACCTAAAAGAGGACAAGGAGCCAAAAGCAACATGGATTTCTTTTTAAAAGGGAACTTTATTTATTTATTTGATCATTCTTTTTTTTAAGTTTCTACAAGAGACTTTGCAGGAGAGTGATCTACCACACACCTCCATAATGATTGCACATGCTCATACATGTGAACCTTTTTGTGAACCTATATGAATTAACATTCTTGTGCATCTGCAAAGCCCAAACTGGTTTGTGCATGTGGAAAATATGTAGGAAGCAAACTCTAATAAAAGTGTCCATCTGCCGTATATCTGTCTGTATGATTCACTGTTGGTGCCTGAATCTTAAGTTGTATGATGTGATGCCATACTGGAAGATATAGAGCACTAACATTGATAAGCCCATGTTATAAATTCAAATGATCAAAGTGAGTATGTACGTCTTATGTGTTTCTGCACAAAGTAGGAGCAGAGCCTCATGTGAAAAGATGGGGATTGTTCCTTTAATCTGTAAACATCCATGTGAGTGAGGTGCAATATGCATACATGTGACATTGAACATCATCAGCTCTTAACACCATCTACCTGAGCAAAAGAAACAAGTATTTTACAGATTCAGTGATGCACATCCGTGAGAAGCACAAGTTATTTGGACCAGCAGTTAATTTTAACATTAAATTAAGGTCATCTGTTTTCAGTAAGTATCATGTGGGTACCCTGTTTTATTTCAAGAAAAAGGAATTCATCAAAGTTTAAACTTTATGATATATTTATGAACTTATAAGCCACATCAAACTAAAAACAGAAAACAAGTTGTTGAAGCTCATTCAGCTGAAAATGGTTAGAGAACTATAAAGAGTTTGAACTGAAACAACTCACAGTAAGACAGAGTTTCTGGTTGACCCCAAAGTCACAAAGTCTCTCACTTTGCCTGATGTAAACCACAATGAAGAGAACACTGAATAACAATAGTGTTCAGGTCAAGACTGCAAGGAGAAAGCTACTGATGACTAAAACACCACTTTCCTGTCTGTACTTATCAGTCATGGTCCAATTCTTAATTGTTCATTGTTTGGGGGGAATTGAGGCCACAAGTTGTCCCCACAACACTCGCAGTATCCCACGTCAAAATTAGTCAGGCTGCATTTGCCTCATTCAGTTCATGCCAAAACTTAAGTTTGGCCCAGTTCAGGAACTTTGGATATGTCTAACACACATAGCACTTCCTGTACTGTAACTCAGCTATGAGTGCCAAAAGTAGCTCAAATGTGGCCCAAATGTGTCTGCTATCTAGGATGGTTTGGGCATGTATTGCTTCATCTGGGCCAGGACAGCTTGCCCTCATTAACAAAACAATGAAGTCTGTGGAAATACCTGGAGCAGCAGTTCATGATAAGGAACTCACCACAATCTAGAGTTGAAGCTGAGGAAACTAATTAATGCAGAAAAAGCCTGAGAGTTTAGAAATCTGTCAAGGACAACTGTGTTGTAACACCCTTTTTAAACTGTTCAGTCACTATTTAGCACTCTGATGATGAGTTGCATTTGAACGTAAAAGCTGGAACTGCCAAGTTTCTGTAGAAGGAAAACAAATTTGGCTGCTCCACTCATAAAAAATAATAACTGCAGTAACTGAACTGTTTATCAGCTCTTCTGCCAGATCGCTGTGATATGTTGCACTTTTGAGAATCATGAATGAGGAATAGCCATTGTTAATAAATGTGCTATATATATATATATATATATATATATATATATATATATATATATATATATAATAATTATAATTTTTTTAATGTATTTATTTATTTATTTTGCAACATAACCTCTTCAAGGAAACACTTTTTCGTAGTAGTGACTTATCTCAGGCAAATTGGAAATATTTGAATGATGAAATAAGATCAAAATGCTTGGTTGTTCTTTTCTTCATATTTAATGAAGTAGTGCTTAGATGAGATTATTCCAGCTGTAATTGCCTTCTCTCCAGGGGGAAAGTTGAAAACCCAGTAAATAATTAGTACCAAGGGAGAGTGTGAATGGCTGACTTATAACATAAAAAAATGCTGAATCTGTGGAGCCATCTTATACTGTAGGTTCAGCTTACAGAAAGTTTAATAAAACTGTTAAATCTGTTTGATGATGGTTATTAGGGTTTGTCAGGCTTTGTCATTGAACATGCAAAAAGATAAACTAATAAAGAATATTGAGTCAGGAAGGTAAAGAGCCTTTGGCGATTGTTGGCTGATTGCGAGATAAAGTTCAGTCATGCATCTAATGTCACATGCGTTGATGCGATTGTTTTTCAGGTGAAGAGACAACATAACATTTGCAGTTGATCAGTGACACAGACTAAATAAATGGAAAGTGCCAACATGTTGGGTTAAATTCACCATTACCCATGGTCAGCAAAGACTCGTTTGTCTGCATGTGCACATATAAAACACTGCGACAGTCAAGAGCAGCAGTAGGTGTGTGTTTGTTTATACTTATCACATTATTAGAAAAAGCAAACTATGTTGCCGTGCAGAGGATGATGCCATGTCAGAGGTCCTCACTGTAGATGCTATTTTGTTTGGGCTTTTGGTCTTTTCTGGCATTCTAGGAAACATCTTGGTCATCAATGTGGTAAGAAAATGTCTTCACTGTTACGTAGGCTGAGGGTTTTGAGTGGATTCCCCCTCATCCTGTCTTTTTTTTACTCCCAGGTGTTTCAGTCAGCCTTTGAGAGTCCATCTCGGCGACTCCATCCCTCTGACACAATTTTGGTGCACCTGTCGGTGGCCAACCTGCTAACCTCACTCTTCCGCACAGTTCCTATTTTCGTGTCAGACCTGGGCTTGGATGTGTCGCTGTCTCCAGGATGGTGCAGAGTCTTTATGCTGCTTTGGGTGTGGTGGCGAGCTGTGGGTTGTTGGGTGACTCTTGCTCTAAGTGTCTTCCACTGCACCACCCTGAGGCGGCAGCAAGTGGCCTTTGGACCTCTGGCACTGCGGAGGGAGAGGCGACGGGTATGGATTGTCCTGGGACTAGTGTGGGGGGCTAACCTGGTTTTTTCTGTCCCGGCGCTGGTGTATAGCACTCATGTTCACGGCAACGCCACTGTGGAGCTGATGGTGATAAGCTGCACCACCAGGCCTCTTTTAGGCTGCATCTGGGAGTTCCCCACCAACGAACAAGGCTCAGCCTTTGCCTCCGCTTCTCTCGCACTCAATGAGGTGTTTCCACTTCTGCTGATGGTTTGCACTAACTTAGCCACACTTCACGCTCTGGGGAAGCACATCAGAGCGGTCACTTCAGGGGCAGAGTCAGGAGGAAGCCACGGGGAGCTGGACAAACATGTGTCCTCTGAACGTAAAGCAGCTCACGTAATCATGTCGCTGGTGTCGCTCTTTGTGGTCTGCTGGGCCCTCCAGGTTGCAGCGGTGACATACTACAACCACGATGGGGGGCACCACGCTGAAGGACTGCTAACTGTGTCGCATTTCTCTGCCTCACTTTTTGTAGGATTCAGTCCCATGGTGGTGGCTTTGGGACATGGAAAACTGAGAAGGAAAATCAAGAGTATGGTACTAGTGTGGACTAAAGTTCTCCAATGTTACAGTGAAGACACAGCAGAGGACAACAAATCCCTAAATATAACGGGTAAAAAAGAAAAACAAACTGTTTTTGTCATTCAAAAAGAGATGAAGGTGATAAAAGGGGAACAGGAAGCTAAATCTAATAACTAATGGAAGGAAAGTGTGGCTGTATTGATAACATCCAATGTTTATCATGTCTTTTACTTTCAATTCAGCTTAATTCCATCTCTTTACTGTAAAGAAATGTAGTCAACTATTATTTGACCTTTATTTGAGATTTATTTTGAACCATATATTCCTAAAGTCGCTGTGACACAGACGTTGGTTTAATCAGAAGTTATTCAGTGATTGTAATTTCACGTACAGTACATTTCATACACAAGGGTAACTCCAAGTGCGTTACAAAAACATTAAGATAAAAGAATAAATAAATACAAATTATTTAAACTCATACAAAAAGCTCATGAATGCAAATAAAATCAATAAGACCAAATGCATTTATTAAAAGCAACTTACAGTGCACAAATCATTGTGAAAGGAAATTATATTAAACCCAGGCATAGGAACACAGATCAGTTTAACATTAAAAGTGGCTAAATTAAGAAACATTTAATCCCAAAACGTTTATTCCATCCGTGTGCAGCATAGCAGCTAAATGTGTTTTCACCCTGTCTGGTTTCAACTCGATGGTCTTAGAACTCCCCTGAAGATCTCAGCAACCTAGTTGTTTTGTATTTTATAAGGAGATCAGAAATGTATTGTGGCCCATCGTATTGACTGATTTGTAAACTAACAACAACACTTTATAGTCTGCTCTGATCTATATGTAACTGGCTGCAGATGCTCAGGACTAAGTCCATTACAACTCCAAGATTTCTTACCTGGGTTTTTGTCTTGATACCTTTGGACTTAGACTGGGGAGAAACTTTTAACCTTTCATTTTTGCTGCCATATCTCATTATTTTCTCTTTCGTCTTGATTTAATTGAGGGAATTTCGATTTCATGCAGCCATTTCTCCAAGCAATTATCTTTTTTAATGCAGTTTCTTCAAGTGTATCTATTGAAATTCCTTCATCATATACAAATGATTTGTGCAAATCATGTTTATTTGTTAAGCCAGTGATCTTTACAATGTTGTAAGGGTTAACTATTAAAACTTTACAGGAGTTCAAGTCAAGTTCAATCTCTACATAACAAAGAATCTGGTTTGAAATGTTTGAAAATGAGTTTTTCTTTGCAAACTTGTGCTTAGAATAAATATTGAAAACCTCACTATGTTAAAAATCCCATCCATCCATCCATCCATCCATCATCCATCCATCCATCCATCCATCCATCCATCCATCCATCCATCCATCCATCCATCCATCCATCCATCCATCCATCCATCCATCCATCCATCCATCCATCCATCCATCCATCCATCCATCCATCCATTTTCTTTACCCACTCCATCCTACACAGGGTCACAGGGCTCTGCTGGAGTCTATCCCAGCTCACTACAGGTGAGAGGCAGGGGTTCACCCTGGACAGGTTGCCAGTCTATCACAGGCCCACATATAAAGACAAACCACAATGCAGGCCCACACTCACAACTACGGGCAATTTAGTATTGTCATTCGGTGCTGTTAGTGAGTTAGGGTGGACTTCATGAAGGCACGCAACCGTCGGTGGCCCACGGCCAGAATAGCAGGCGACATGGCAATGAAAATGATATTGGCAAAGCGAGCAATGACTAGAAGAAACTCCGCTGAAGACTTCTTGTTGTAGTTGAAATAGTTGACAGAGATAATGCTGGTTCCCCACGATAAAATAAAGAGCAGGACAAGAGCAAGAATCACCTGGAAAAATCACATACATTTAAGAAGTTCAATCAGTGAGACTCCAGTGAAGATGAAACATCTGTTTCATGAATAATGTTTTCTGTCAGCTCAATGTTTAATTCTTATTGTGTTGATACTGATTCAAATGAATTTCTCACCTTTGCTGCTCTCCTCTCAGCTGGCACCCGCTTTATAACAACTGCACCCTCCACTGAAGTCCGCATCTTGCCGTGAGTGTAGAGCGTGTACAGGGAGCTCACGTTGGAAATTGTCATCAAGATGATGGGAAATGTTTCATGTATCACTATGGATGTGGTGGCGTAGGCCAGGCCGCTGTAGCTGGAGGGAAAGTTCCACACACAGCCCAGCAGGGGGCGTGTTGTGCTGCTCACGAGCATCAGGGTCTAGGAAATAAGGAGGAAAAAAGAGGAGTGAAGAACATAGCTTGATTCATTAAAATAAGTAACGGAGCACAACTGTGTGATCCCGTAAATATATATATAAATATATATATATATATATATATATATATATATATTAATATTATTAATTTTTTTTAATTTAATTTTATTTTATTAGTTTGCACACAATAAAATTAACACTTGCAATCAAAATAGTAAAACAAATGTGACAGGAGAGGTCAAAAAACCAACTTATGCAACGGACCTCCCCTCAATTTAGGAAGTAAAACAATAATTACAAAAAATCAAAAAACAAAAACAACAAGACGAAGACTATAAACAAAAACAAAGAAGGTTTGACTACATAGTTACAGATCATCAACACACAAAAAACCCCCCAAAAAACAAACAAACAAAATAAACAAAAAAAAACAAAGAAAACTTGACATTTTTTAAATGTGAATTAAATGAGATGATGAATTTCTTTTAAAAATCTCTAGAGAAGCAGAGCTTTTGATAATGTGAGATTTGGAGTTCCATATCTGTACACCGCGATATCTGAGGGAAAACTGGCCGTGTTTAGTTTTATAAAAAGGAAGATGAAAATGATTAACCTGTCTAGTATTATATGAATGTATTTGAGAATTATAAGTGAAAAAATTACTAAACGATAGTGGTAAAGAAAAAGGCAAAAACCTATGTTTGTATAAAAACACACATATCTGATGAATATTTATGTCATATACTGAAAGACGTTTGAGTTTTCTGAACAAAGGAGTAGAGGGTTCCGTAGAGTTAGAAAAAGTTGCCAGTCTTACAAATCGTTTTTGCATTAAATAAAGTTGATGAAGACTGGGAGGGTATGTATTTTCCCATACAATATTACCATAAATCAAATAAGGATAAATCATAGAATAATACAGAGTTAATAAGCAAGAAATATTAACGAGATTTCACAGTTTGCTGATGATGCCCAATGACTTCACAGTTTTATTATGAATGAAATTTATATGTTTTTTCCAATTCAATTTCTCATCAACCAAAATACCTAAAAAACGAGTATGTGAGACTTGGGAAATTTCATTTCCATCTACTGCTACTCTAATATAATCTTTAAGATATTTCCTACCCCTACTACCTGCAAATATGATAAAATTTGACTTTCTTATATTTATATTATATTGATATTTGTTGAGTTGGAACCATTTTGAGATTCTCATCATTTCTTCAATTTGATTCACATTTTACTTGTATACCTTTTTGAAGCAATTAAATTGTTTTTTTCCCTCTGGAAATAAACATACCTTATATTTATTACGTTGGGCAAAGTTTATACAGTATAAGCAAATTTCAGTGCAAACTGTTGTTAATAAGACAATGAATTATATTTCACAAAATCATTGTATGTAATACGAATTCTGAAATAAAAAAGAAAATAAACATGAAAGAATACTGGTGAGGCACAACGTGCTTGAATTTGACCTTATGTCTCCCTTTGTGTCTCCCTCACCTCCGTAGTGTTTTCATTTCCATTAGTGGAGAAAATATGAGCAGGAATAGAATAAAGAAGGTTTAAAAGCCAGATGGAGGCCAGGTTCAGCAGCAGGATCTTAGGTGGGCCCTGTGACCCTTGAAGGTTCCCAGAAACAGGAGTCACGCGTCTCAGAGTATGGAGATGAAATGCACTGAGGAAGAAGGTTGACCACACATTGACCGATCGCAGCCACACCCAGACTCCCATGAGGAATTGACACCACCTTTTCGATAAGTACAGCTGTGAAAGACAGAGACATCCAGTTCTACAATGAAGCCTGATTTGACATATTTGATAATTTTACTATTACTTTTAATGAAGTATACATAGATTTTCAATGGATAAAACAAACTCCACAAACAAGGAAAACTATATAAGAAAAACATCATCGACATGATCTGGCTAGAAGAGGAAAACATCCCATTTAAATGCAATAAAGAGTGATTCATATCCCCAATTCATCATTTTGCAGACAACATACCTCGCTACCGATGTCTGAGATGATGAGCAGGGCATTCCTCATCACAGACACCATCAGATTAGATAGTGCCATATTCATAATGATGATATTTGAGTTTTGCCCCCCGCTGCGTTCCATGATTACGCTCTTCCCAATAACTCCAATCACAATGGCATTACCCAGAATGCCCAATATCACCAGAATGATGTAAAAGGCGAGCTGTGCAGGAGAGACGGAGGTGCGAAGACCCATCCCCACAAGTGTGCTTTCATCATGTTCCATAGATCCACTCATAGTTTCAAAATCCTGGTCATTTGAAACAATCAGTCTTAAATCAAAGTCCATGGCCATTTTGGATGATCAAACAGCAAATATAAATCAGTTTAATCCTCCGACAACGTTACTGCATGTCAAAAATTAAGTCACCATCCACGTATAGTATGTTATTCCTCTATCTTTGCAGATGCACTTATTTCAGTCGCTCCCTGATAAATCAAGTGGAAGATGAGGATCTTGTCACAGCATCACAGCAATGAAAAAAAAGCCTCAGAAAGCCACAGAGCATCTCAATGTTTAAGGCCTCAGGGAGCTCAAAGTGCACGTTAATGAAACACAAGAGATTAATCAGTTTCCCTGTATGAAATGTGCTTCCTTTGCAACTTTAGTCCATCTACCATCCCCTTGAGGGAACTGGTGACCCTTGTGTGCACATATATATACTTTCTTGAGAGCACATTTTTAGTAGATAAGAATAAGAAAAGAAAAAAAAAGGAAGCCCTTTTACATAATTAATTTCAACCTTATATCAGAGATGAGCATCAATAAACTTTGAAATACTAAATCCAGATTTGTTTCCATCTCTTGAATCAGTTTACGACGGCAACACATATTATAAAATATGAAAAGGAACAATAAAGCAATTGTCTACATTTCTGAGAGGGATTAATATCCACATAGTGTAAATAACTAAAGATGACCCCAAGTGTATGTGAGGACATCATAGAGAATAAATCTACATTGGAGGATGACAATTTCCAGGTATATCACCTGTTCAAGTGCTTATTCATATTGATGTGTTAGGGATTATAAGAAGAGCGATCTCAGAAGAGATTAAAACATCATTTAAACTTTAATTCAATTCAATTCAATTCAATTTTATTTATGTAGCGTCTATGACAACAGAAGTTGTCTCTAGGCGCTTTCCAGACCCAGAACATGACCCCAGAGCAATTATTACATAAACATAACATAAACAATGGCAGATAATTGTCTAAAATAAATATTTGGAATGTGCATTCAGAGATGTTTCTGTCCATATTATAGATACGACAAATGACATATTGTTTTAAATGATGTACATAGTTAACATTGTCAGCTGTTTCTTAGCCATATTAATATTCCACCACAACGGGTTAAACATTGTTGCTTTAGGTAACAGCTCCTGATTGAAGTACTGTTGCATAAACACAAATGTGATATTCTTAGAATAATCCAATACAATATGAAGACAGTTCTAGTCATTTTAAAGGAGTTACTGGGGCAAAAATGTTATGCCGATTTACATTTTAGTTCTTTGCTAAAATATAAATGATTACACTTAACAGCCACTAGAGGACACTAAAAACAAATAGTTCTTTTAAAATCACAGAGGCCACGTGGTATTTCAGTTACTTATTTATCCAAGGGATCATTGTTGTTTAAAGAAATGTTTGTCACTGATCAAGACATTTTCCACGTCAGCATTTCCAAAAGGGAGATCTTGTGGCAAAATAAAATCAGTTGTATAGTAATACAGTCTTCATTCTGAGGCATGTCTAATATCACTTTTATGATTTGTAAGATTACATCTGGGTGGTCAGAGTGAATATGACCAGGATGTCCTCTCCTCTCCACTTAATTTCATTTAAGATCAGTGATTTTAATTCTGTGTCAAAGAAACTGAAACATTCTGGGTATAAGTTTAACATGAATGATTGTGTTTCTAAATATTTTTCAAAGGCAACTTCACTCCATGTTTACAAAAGTGAATTTAGAAATACAGTGTCATCCATCTGCAGTCCTGTTCCCGCTATGCAACTCACTGTCTTGTAATTGGGAGACTTGCATGACTGATCGGCAACTGGGCCACACACTACACAATCTGACAGCGACTGGGTCACCTGTTCTGTCAACAAAGCACATAGGAAATGAAGTGTGATCATGTGCCAGACACCAGCCGTTTGTTTGAAAATGGACTAAGGGAAGAAACAGGGGTGCAGCACTTTTTAATCAGAACAACTGGGATATTGATCGGTGAGTTAAGTGGCGGGGAAGTGGAGAATGTAAAACAGTTGCAGCTGTTTTGGTGTTGATTAAATAAGCAACAGTTGAATCACAGTGGCAACAAAAAGATGACAGAAAGGGTTTTACAGGTGTAGCCCACTGACATTTTTACTTCTTTATTTTTCTGGCTTGTCTTTTGCTAGTTTTGAGGGTCAGAGTAAGAACCAGTAGCATGAGGTGATACCTGGACCCTACAGGCAGTCCAACTCCTCCAGGAAGGCACGTTGATACGTGTTATTGCCAGAGGTTTTGCTGTGTCTCCCAGCACAGTCAAGCACATGGAGGAGATTCCAGGAGATTGTCAGATCCTAATCTTATGCGGTGGTCGCGGGTTCTACCTCGTGCATGACAATGCCTGGGCTCATGTGAAGAGAGTATGCAGGGAGTTCCTGGATGATTAAGGACTGACTGGCCCCCTATTTCTGCTGACCTTAATCCAATATACCACCTGTGAGACATTATTTTTCTGTCCATCTGACACCACCAGGTTGCACCCAGACTGTCCAGGAGTACAGTGATGCCCTGGTCCAGATCTGGGACGACATACCCCAGGACACCATCCATTCTGTCATTAGGAGTATAAATAAAAGCTACTGAGTACCATTTCTGAGTTGCTTCAGTGACATTTCAGTAAAATGGATCAGCCTGCAAGGTAATTTATTTTTCAACTTTGATTTTCAGGGTTTCCTTGAATTCATCCATCTGCATTTTCATTTCCATAAAATGATGTGGCATCTTTACCTTCCTAACACAATACTACATTATGGATATCCAGAGTTGTGTGTTTTGTGTTTTTGAAGTGTGTGTGTGTGTGTGTGTGTGTGTGTGTGTGTGTGTGTGTGTGTGTGTGTGTGTGTGTGTGTGTGTGTGTGTGTGTGTGTGTGTGTGTGTGTATATATATATATATATATATATATATATATATATATATATACATACAGTATACACAGATACATACATTCATTTGATTGAAAGTATAAACCCTACTCTGTTTAAGAGTAAAGTTGACCTTTATAGGCACAATTTAGCATGACCAACAAGCTTCTGTAGTGCTATGGATTTACTTTACTTTGGGCCCTGAATACTTCTCAAAAAAAAATATTATTTCTAAACATTTAATTTAAATAAAGCATTACATCATACCGTCAGTTTGCTTCCTGTCTCTATCCTCTGTTTATAATCCTGTCTAAGTCTAAATATGTTTGAACTAATGAGTCAGTGCAAGAGTTAATCATGTAAATATTCACACCCCCGTTGTCAGGTAGGAGTGGGGCTGTGAGCAAAATATTTTTCTTTCACAATGATTCATTTTGGATTTATTAACATTTACATTGAGAAATAACATAATTTACGTAACATAAAGTGCTTTCAGAGGAAATAAGTGCTTGAAAACATTCAGCCTAACTAAACATTTTGTGTCTTAACACTGTAGCGTATCCATCTCCTCAGCCTGAGCTATAAACTGGATACACAAACACTCGACTGCATTTGTGCAAGGTAGGTGAGTAAAGCTGAAGATGAGTCAGGAGACAGGTAGGTGGAGGAAAGGGAACGCTCTGCAGGCAAGCTCTGAGAGTTTTTGGTCTCAGCTGACCCAGCGGTCTTTCAGCCTTTCATCACAGGCTTGCCATGTTGCTTCCACATCTTCCACCTCCATTGTCGGTCAACTAGAGAAGGCAGCACTGTTGCAGGTAAAACACTGAAGGGTAAGATAGGCTGATGAAGCCTCAAAATTTAAGAATACTTAAAAAAGATAAAACAACATGCAAGAATATTGCTTTGAACCACAGACCACAGGATTATCTGTTGGTAGCTGAAGGAGACAAACTCATCCCCATGCACTAATGACGCATTAAAAACATCTGTCTGGCAGTGTTAGTTCCTGAGTACATGCCCTCACAGATATGGTCCTCTCATTTCCATCCATATGCAAAGCGCTGACTGTAACCAGGTACTGGTTCCCAGTCCAGCCCAGTCATTAAGGCAGAGGATCTCTGGTTGTGCAATGTCACAGTTTGGACACGTCCACTAGGAAAAGCTCAGAACTCCAGTGTGTATTTTTGTACCCGAGCTGGCTGCAGGGGACCCCAGCTGACACGGATCTGATGAGGGCCACACTCTGATGAGGAAACCATTGCTGGACTCAGAACATCTGAGGGAGTTCAAGAGACACGGGTGAGAAGACAGAGAGCTGTAATCATTATGTAAAAGCCTGCAATCACGTGTATAAATCATGAACCTCACAGAAAACCTTATTTGTGGAGAATCGTGTTTTTATACAACCCATAGACAGAGCTAATATTGAAAAATGCAATTGAAAAAAAAAAAACAACATCAGACAAACATATTATAATTGAATACACAGCCTCCTCTTTATGATAGCAATTTTACTTTGTTCACCGAGGTCACGTTGGAAGACCTCGGTTTTGAGAAGATAATGAATATTTAGACTGATTTTTTGTTATCAAATGATGATTGATTGACACATTATAATTATTATTTTTTTGCTTTTCTCCGTTCAGAAGTTCCTTCTCTGTTTTAGGTCACGAAATAAAACAAAGTTGAAGTTGTATACTTCATTGACAAGAGTGTGTTTCACATTTGGATAAACTGTGCAAAATTGCCTGAAGGGAGTGCCCACATCCGTTCAGGTCTAAGGATGGGAACCAAAGTTATGTTCATGCACGTGTGTCCGTGTTAGGTTAGATGCCTGGTGCTTCCACCACTACGTGGCGTGAAATCAGTAGCGAGACTCTTCTCTCTACTTGTAGGGGAAAGTTAAAGACTCAAGTCTTTAAGGAGCATTTCTGTATCTAGTAAACTTCTCTGCTCATCAGAGTTAGTTAAAAGATTTGTCCAGCTCTTTGCAGGACTCAGCACTGAGTAAGCTGCATGCACTTATGACAAGATGATCGTATGATGGTGTCTTTTAAGACATAGCTTTTTTGTATAAAGGGACTGTTGTGTAGGGTGGGAAGGGAACACTTAATTTTTTTATTTTTTTTAATCTAGCACTGGCACGACAGCACCTGTGTTCAGCTGGACTCTTATGTCATTTCTTGCTTGTGATGTTCTCTCAGATTGGATAAAAGCATCTGCTAAATGACAGTAGTAGTAGTGCCGTAGTAGTAGTAGTGGTAGTAGTAGTAGTAGTAGTAATAGTAGTAGTAGGTAAGGTTAAGTATATGCATGATGTTAGAAATCTGATGTTGAGAATGCACATACACATTTCTCCAATATGTGTGTCTAGCTTTACTCCAGAGATTATCTTTTTGAACACTTCACATACCGGTACATTTTTTTTTTAAATGTAAAAAAAAAAAACCTTGGAGAGATTTTATGTTGCCATGCAGAACAAGTAAAGTAAAAGGGGTTGTGTGTGTTGGTACAAACTGTAAATTAGACTGATGGAGTTGTTTAACAGTTCAACGGCTGCAAAATTAGGCATGAAATTCTGTGTTGAAGAAAATCAACAACCTTCCAGGCATACGTCCAGCCTTTTGAATGACTGTAGCTCTGGTTTTATAACATTATACCTTCAAACAGCAACATTTTCCTGATACTGTGATGCAAAAGTTGAGAAATCTAGTCTGACGATAATTTCTACTTTTTCTTCTCTGTATGTTTCCTTCATTTAAAAAAAACAGAATTGTAAATAAGAAAACAATCTCTAGCACTGAATAACGAAGTCCTCCTAAATCTTTATACCAGGAAGTGTGGTGCACTGTACATTTGTCCTCCAGGTATTATCAGACTTTTCGACAGCAGCTTGAGCAGATAAGCAGAAATGTACTTAGTGTAAGTGTGGTAAATAATAGCGCTCATATCATGCAGCATTGCACATTAAAATCAATTTTGAAGCAGGGCTGTGGAGAATAACAACTGATTTAACCATAAAAACACCAGTCTGGTCAATATTATGGTCACGGAACATATTTCCTTGTCTGCCAAAGCGTAAAAGTGTACAAATGAATAATTCAACTTTATTTGGAGCACTGACTTGGAAGAAAATGTGGTGTTCAAAATGTGACCTGCTGTGACCATTGTGACCAGTTAATGAGAGTTTTGAGATGGCCATCTTGATTCTTTTCTTTTCTTGTCTTAAAACACAAATATGATGCACTTTTTAATCCAGATGAAAATGGTGAGTTTTAATTTTCAACTAACCCAGACGAGTGCATCTGGGTTTGGGTTATGGGTACGAAGAAGGGTAAGGGGGCTCTTCCCTTACTCCATTTTTGCTTGTAACTGGAGTTACAAGCAAAAATCCTTTAATATACAAAAAAAAACGGCCACAAGCAGGAAGTCCAAAAAAAAAAAAACAGGAGTGAAACAAACAAAAGAAGAACAGCGCACGATACATGACTCCAGCCACAGGCCCAGACTCTCAGTCTGTGTATAATATATGAATCTGTTCTTTCACTGTCTGCAGCGTTAAAAAAAAGTGCAAATGGTCATCTGTCAAGTGTGTGTGTGTCTGTCGGCGAGAGAGAGAAAGTCAGGCAAAAATGCTGACTGAAGCAATAAAGAAACAGGAGAGATGTTCAGCAGTATTTCTCTATCTTATTCCTGCCTGAGGCCGACAGAGAGTTACGACATGCAGTCTTCTCGGAAATACCTAAACACATAAAATCTGGCACCAGCACGTGAAGTAGTTCTGGATCAAGTTTTTCTCTTTTTACTGAAAAGATTCAAGGTTCCTTTACAACTTCACAACTTGAGATTGGGTAATAAAATTACAGATGTCGAGCAACAAAGCCATGAAAGTCAGAGAGAAACCCAAAACCATTAGAACAAAAAACTTGGTACTTTTTATGAGCTGAGAGTTAGTTTTAGTTGAAACCAAAAATGTGTGAGAGCTTTATAGCTGTCCAGGGTATTTATTACTTTGGTAATGATGTGCGCGTTTGGGTAAAATGTAGGTCGATTGAGTTAAAATTACAAGCTACAGCAAACTGCATGATTTTGGTACAATAAAAAAGTGAATTAAAGTTAATTGCTTTAGAAATTAAATTCAAAGTCACGGATTAAATAAACAAGAAGCCGCTCTATTTACCACTTCAAAAGATAGTCGTTTCTATAACCAACTGTGGACTTTAATTTAGAATGAAACCCCTTTCTTTCATGTTTTAGGACAAAACCAACAAAAACTCCTTGTATAATAATGACTCCAATAAAATCCCAACAAAGTTCATCAAATCAGTTAACAATGTATCACGGATTTTTGGATGAAGTGATGCAACCATCATGTGTAGTCTCTCCTACAAGCCCTTGAGGGCAGTATTAGGGTCTGGTGTTCAACTCAAACTCAAACTCAAAAGTACTTTATTTCTCTGTTAGGAACTTCGTTGCAGGAGGACAAAAGTGCAAGTGCAAAAATCACAGTCCACGCATCCTTACATGCAGTACAATAATAAAAACAAATCCCTACATAAGCACAAGTACTCGTAGCAAGGGTTAAAAACAATCACATAGGCTACAGGATAAAGAAAGTTACATAGGATAAAAGAAAGAAACAGGTCTATAGACAAAGGAAAAACGCGTTAGGTGTTTAAAAGTGGGATTGAGGTGGGGATGAAATTGGATGATGCTCTCTTTGTCCGGCGTGGGACTGACCTGTATCTGCGTGCTGATGGTAGTAGAGTGTAGTTGCCATGTAATGTGTGTGTTGTGTCTGTTGCGATCTGTGTGCCTTTTTTCTTGAGCTGAGTATTGTAGATGTTGATGAGTGGTTCCTGTTCCTGGTCTATGATTTTATTGCTGAGTGTGACTATTTTATTTAGACTGTTCCGGTGGGTGATGCTGAGTGAACCAAACCAGGCTGTTATGATGAATGAGAGGATGGATTCAATGAAACATTTATAGAAAGCAGAAAATGTATTGTCTGATAAACCTGGAGTTTACAAAGTTTTGTTGCTTCAGTTCAAGCTGCTGCAATGATTTTGAGTTGAAAAACTGAAGTTATATTTGTTTTCTTTTTTGTCTCTTTTCATATATTTTGTTCCAAAAAGCACAGTGACTCCTTTTCAAGTGAGCGTCCCTGTTTCCCACAATAGAAACAAAAATAATAGTTTTTGAATACAATACTTTTTTCTGTCTTTCATCTCAGTCCAAAGTCATCTGTGTGAGTCACGTTGCGTGTGCTTCAATCCCATATGATGGAAAGCTTGTTTTTTCCAGATGTTTCCATGCTCAGAGAAGGAAAAAGATTACAAAAACAGCCTATTTGATTGTTTATTTCCCTCTCATTTGACCTTTCCTGTCTTTTAACCTATAAAGATGGCTCTCCATTATTGTCGTATTGCTCTGTTACCTGAGTCAGACTCCAAAGATTTCACAAGAAGTTGATGAAAGAGATTTCATTAAGAAAAGGAGGCAGGTGATAGGCTTCCAATAAAGCAAGATGAAGGCTGACACGATCGAAGTAGGATGGTGTTATTTTGCTGTCAACTGTTCTTTTGTCTGAGCCTGGAAACATCTGGAGAAAACAATTTATCATACAGCTTACTGTATGGGTTGAAACACACACGATATAAATGACAAAGACAATTTTGGACTTATGAGGGTCAGTTCTTTCTTCAAAAACACTCTGGAACTTCAGACACTGACCACTCGGCGTTGGTTCCCTCCAGCTGTATCAGGGTTTGTCTAGTTTTTTTTCTCTTAGAGACCTGAGTTCATCCTAAAATATAAGGGATCCGTTTGTCTGCTTCAGTTTTCACTCCTTACACGTGTCCAGTGTCCACCAGATCGACCAATTTCTTCTTTACTTTCACATTTTGTGGAAAAGAAAAACTGCATAGAGCATTTGTCCCCGAGACAGTCCTGCTGTCAGGCCACAGCAGACACCAGAGCTCTTCCAGCTGTGACAGTCCAGTCAGCATCAATGTCAGGCACCAGACTCTAATCAGCTGTGATTAAACACGCATCGAGAACCGAGGGGAGCGGCTGACCGGCAGCGCTGTGAAATCTGGTAAAATGTCAACAGCTTTACTTTTTTCCTCCTACTTTCTGATGTGTTTATTCTGCCTGGGATCTTCGTGAGTTCTGGTCTGGTTTTTTCCCTCAGTTAGGGGCTGTCGGAGGATTTAATCAGCATTTGTTTTTTGTTCATATTTGAGTTATAGGACAAATTGGACACATGGCTTTTAAATGAAATGTTAAGAGACCAGTCCCTATAAGCTATCATTCATTTCAATGAATATCTTTTAAATCTAGATGTATGTAGTGTGTATGGATGGATGGATGCAGATGTAGAAGGCAAGATATAAGGTCACGTTTTTTTTACAGAAAACTCAAAACCTCTATTTTCCTCTTATCACTTATGTAATCCTACATTATCATTGTTTGTGTGTTTACTTGATTTGCAGATGAATGTGTCCACTCCCTGCAGACCATCTTTGTAAGCTCAAACCTTCATGAACACGTCCAACCTCACAGAAGTGGGATGCGGGGCTGCTGACGGATGTGCTGCAGATACAGGTGGAACACTGACTACTGTGAACTCCTGAGTTATTGGCCCTGATAGAATGGATACATGAGTATTCACAGAGAGAATGGAGTCTTGTGTTTTTGGTTTTAGCAACGCTTTTATTCTCATTGTCCCAAATTCTGATCTCATTGGTTATGTAGTCAATAATGTGACCCAAACAATAATGCCGCTGACTAATAACATAATTACCAATATAATAATAATAAAAAAATCTCCACCACACAAACCTTTTACAACAAGTGATAGTTTCAGTATAATTTACATATGTTTTCTAATCATTGTTTTATCTCCATCTAACTAGAATAATGCAAATGAGAGCATTATTGTAGTTAGATGCATATCTGATGTTCAGGTTCACTGAGCATACAAAAGGCTATGCTGCTTATAAACCAATTAAGGGTTTATTTTTATTCAGTTGAGTGCATCCTTTCACCTCTACATAGGGACAAGAAGTTCTGACATTACGTTGGATGTGCAAATAAACTACCATGAATATGTGCGGGGAGTGGTGGGATCAACAGGAACCAGAGGCATTGAATATTGAGACTGGACCTCCAAGTATTTGTTCTAGGTGGGTACGTCTGTTTCTTTTGATTTCACACAGAGTGTTATGTACACTAGATTGAGGTTGGCACACTTCAGTCTGTACTCATGTCTTCATGTCATTGTTTTTTGCTCAGTGTCTGGACTTGCAGGTGCGGCTGTAACGTGTTGGTGTTAAAGGGGACCTATTATGAAAAAAGTTTTCTCTTGCTTTAACCCCTCAGCCTGCCAACTCAGAGAAGGAGGAAAGCAACCAAATTCTGCAGTGTCTGTACAGCTGCCTGGATGATCCATCCAGTGTGATGTGGCTTCTACGAGCCGTTCAGATTCTGCTCCCTTTCGTTACGTAACCAAAATGCAATTTACATAGGTTGGCCTCCGATGCGTGAAACCACGCCCACAACTAACTCTGGCCGGAACAACAACAACTAACTCCGCCGGCCGGAGCTTCCGCCATTTTTTCGTAGCGGGGTATCTCGTCATTCAGGCAGCCAATCAGCACAGTGTCTCATTATCATAGCCCCGCCCACTCAGAATCCTGCATAGATAATGAGGTTAGAGAATGGGAAGATAAAGACATGGCTCAGAGGCTGAATTTCTAATTTATTTAGCAAAAACAATCAAAAGCTTGTTTTTAAGACATTCAAGGCCTGTTTAAAATAGGTATTAGATGCCATAATAGGTCCCCTTTAAGTGGGGCTGTTAGTGACTGGACTACGACACTACTGTGCATTGTACTTTTCAGAGTGTAATTGTAACCAACTCGTGCTACCGGGGTCAGCTGACAGGAATGAGGACACGTGGTTTAACTGAGAAATGGTCGGTTTTATTCGTCATTAGACACGTTCACACACATGCAGCAGCAGCAGCAGCAGCAGCAGCAGCAGGGAGGAGAGATTGATTGGACACACCTGTGCCCAATCAGCTGCTCCAGCCGCGTCACCTGTGCGCTACTCCCCTGCAGACCACGCCCAATCCTCCTACCCTGCCACAGTAATTTATCGTAATAAAATCTGACTGATCATTTCCACACATTTTGTTAGGGGGGATATCCTCAGTTGAAGCTGTCAAGATTAAGGTTATGACGAAGATGACACCAGAGGAAAAAGAGGGCTGTCAAACACCAACATTAAACACGTGACTTTATATCCACCAGTCTACCTGCAGCATTTACACTGTAAATCCTCATGTATGTGGGTACAGTTGACATGATTTCACACACCCCCCCCCCCCCCCCCCCGGTCTCATTTAGATTTCCACTGGAGCGTTCTACACTGGTCAATAATGAGGCACCCTCTTAACTTTGAGCAATATCACATTTTTGGATTACCCAACCACACATGCAGTGTGGAAGAAAAAACCTACCCTGCTCTCAGTCTGTTATTCTCCACTGCTATCAGATGATGTTATGTTTCTGTTCCCTTAACAGTCTTTTAATGGGTTTATAATGGCACATGACAAGCCACAGCTGTGTTCATGATGATGCTCTCAGTCTCCAGTGAGGAGTTTCAAATAAAAGCTGTCAGGGCCTTTGAGGACTGTGAGTCAGTTGATTTTTCACATGGAAAATCCCTGATGAGGATTTGTTTGTTCAGTACGCGTACCGAGCTTCTCTACCAGCACTGCTGAAAGGAAGCAGAAGAGTAAAACAGTGTCACATGTAGTGGCGCTCTTATAAGCGTCTGTGATTGACATGTTACAGCTTTTAAACTACAGAGAAATTGTGAACTGTATACCTCTTATCCCGTAATTAACTAGTTTGTGCTCAGTCACTCTAATCAACACTAAACCTGTTTAAAAGATGAAAAACAATTTAATAAACATTACTTGACTTATAAAACACGTTTGCTGTCAAACAGATGACATGCATTCTTTGATTGCAAGTTTGCAGAAATAAAGGTCAATTTTATGACTACAAGGAAACCAGGTGCTGTGGCTGCCAATAAACCCAAACCATGAACGCTCCCCCACTGTGCTTGACAGGAGATGTTTGTGCTGATATGTTGTGTTTTCTGCCCATTTTTTACACACTAAGAATACAGAATTGCTCATTCCTACCCAACCGCATGATTTATTGAACTTGTAGCAACTCCTACACACGTGCTCATCCCATTCACGTAAATTTCTCGTGTGTTGCACTCTAACAGTTGCGTGTTGCAACCTGAACATAGGTGGCAATAGTTCCTATTGTTACACTGTGTATGCATTTTACCATTTTATATGAAATTACAGAACTATAAAAGTTTAAGTACCCATAGTTTTGTTGTTTAGTCTAAAAAGCCATTCATATTCATCCATTTTTTCAATGCCCTTTTTTAAGATACCAACAGAAAATAGAAAAAATATCACTATCAGCATGTCATAGAAAAACCCATATCAGTCAGCCCCTAATGATATGTATATAATATAAAACACAATATCCGAACTAAATACAATTACATGCAAAAGTCAGTATTTAATGTGACCTAATTCAGAACCCCTACTTCTTTTGAGACAGTGATATCATATATATAAACTGATTTGATTATATGTAGGTTTAAAAGAGCCAAGTTCCTAGATTTTCTGTTTTTTTTCTTAAAGAAACTAGAAAATTAAAGCCTTGGTAAAACAAAGACTGAGACTTTTGTACAGTACTGTGGATGTAGCGTTTTGCCTCAAATAAGCAGATTCTTGTCACAGTAATCCATTATGGATTACTTGCACTCTGATTAGTTGCTCTCTGCACAGCATTTGAAGCTCTGGTAAGAGACAGGAAAGTGGCAGTACCCCAGAGGTACATAATCTTACTTCAGCATCTCTGGTTTGATGTCAGAGCAGGAATGTGAGGACACATCTGAATACAAAACTGCATGGAGAGACCAGGCCCTCCAAGCAGAGGAAATACCATCCATTTCATCCAATTTCATTTATTCGGATCTCCATTAGCTGTGACCAGAGCAACAGGTATTCCTCCTGGAATGCACTTAAATAACTGTATTTTATACAATGCAAAACATACTTGAGTAACATTAACATGTTCCACAACAATGAACAGATCAAACATAATCACATGACAACCTTTCACAAACAACAGTCACTACAACCACAACAAAACAACACTTAGAACTAAGTAAAGCACAATGCAATACAACACACCACAACACAACATACGACCTAGTTCTAATTGACAGTATACTTGGAATATAGAGGTTCACATAATTCAACAATGGTCAGACCTTAGCATGTATATATTTAAAGGAGCTTGAGGCAGGATTGAGGCAGGATTTATGAAAAAAATGTGTATATGTTTTAAGTTTTCTAGTAATAATGTCAGATGAAACGTTCCAAACAAAAAAAGAATGATTCCTCTAGTGTATCTCTCCGTTGCCTTGAACAGGCTGTGTGCTGCAAAATGTGCTGCAATTCGGAGGCCGAATTTCCCGCGCTGTCCTGCGGATGTGACGTCACATGACGCTGCATGCGCGTTCTCCCCGTTCTCCCGTGCCGGCTTCGGTGTTGGCTGCAGTACCCCCGACGGCCGTCGTGGCGAAGGGTGGCGCTAGAGAGTCTCATTTCTTAATAGGAGCCTCATGCTCCTTTAATTTAGATGGTTGCAATCAGCTAAATATCAGCAGAATGCTGCTCAGCTAAGAGATGTTTTTTTAGTAAACTTTTGAATCTTTTTTTGCTATTTTCTTGAATAACGTGCCCAGGTAGAGAGTTCCATTTAACCATGGCTTTATATGTTACAGTGTTTTTCAACATGTTTGTTTTTAACATTGTTCATAATGCCGTGAGAATCTGAATGAAGAAGCTTCACCTTCTCAACAAAGATGCCACTGCTGAAGCAAAGATTCTTGGCTACGAAGGTACTAATCTAACCAAGGTTGACATTGATCAACCCAGTTAATTTATAATTACCATTTTGCAAGTAGACATATTAAGGATTTTAACTCCAGCATTAACACTACCAAAAAGCCAACATAATGAAAGTGTTTTCACTTCCCCTTGGTCTCTTTTTCAAGAGTGCACTCTTCTTGCACTCCTACTGCCAAAACAGATGGGAGAAGAGTGATTATTAATATGTAGCAGCCGTGTCAACCAATCCTTGGCATTGCTCCCTGAACCACTGCTCCACATCTCGCCCTACAGCTGAGCAGAAACCATGCACCACAGAGCAGAACTAACATGAGCCTGAAGACTGTTTAACAACTACCTCCATTACCACACCCTGCCCGTTTAGTTCCCCTTATCTTAGCTCATCTTTTAGAGTTAATCTTACTTAACCTGCTAAGACCTTCTTTAGTCTTGCTATTCCTCCACCTCGAATATTGTAAACGAGCAAAGCACAAGAAGAGAAAACGTTATAAAGCTGCAACAACATGCATCCGTGGGGTTGTGCAGGAGTCGTCTTTATATACATTTCTCATCTCAGTTGGAACATTGATGCTGCTTTCAGATGCAAAACTATTGCAATCTGGATTCTGTATTTAGAGCTGCAGGACTTGCCAACTGGCTGCAAATGGAGCTACATGTATGAAGATATGTCCAGCTCTCACGTTGATCATCAACGGCAGCATGAATTTTTCTCTCAGTGTTTTCAGTTTTGTAACTTTATATGCAATGTGCTTCTGCAGACGCCTCTTTTGCAGAGCCTCTCGAAATGTTTTACTGTGGATAACTGCATGTATCACATAAGTGTCACATATCTGCATGAGAAGTTCCAACAAAGTGGACAAATTGTCACCAGTTGCTTAATTTCCTCATTGTTCCTGTTTCCTGTTATATCTTTTTTCCCAATTTTCAACATTTCCAAATGAGTGGCCAAATGTGTTTTGGTGCTCTTGTGTGTCGATGATACTTTGCAGAGAAATGATCTCAATAATTACTCTACTGCACCAGTCACAACACACTTAACACTCTGCTCTGCTGGCAATGAGGCCTCACAGGTCTGTTTTATAGTTTTGTTTGTTTCGCGGTGTGGACGTCTCAAAATCACTCAGTGGTGCAAATAAATAGAAATCTGTCGGATCTATGGGGAAATCACTTGAAAACCGCAGGCTGACCTTTACCACCCGTTATACATCAGGCTGATTGAGGCAGATGAAGTCTGAATAGATGCAGTCCACCCAGTTTCAACAGAGACTCAGCCACTATTGTGCAGTTGGAGCTTTAGATACAACAATATCAGAACAGGCCAAACAGAGACACCCATTTATTCCCATGGCAATAACTCAGTTACAAAAAGATGTGATAGCAGTTGGTAGTCAGGAGCTGATAGATGAACTGGAGGATGAGGAATGCAATTGATGAGTAGATATGAATACATGAGTACTTGGAGGATGCATAGTCAAATTTATTATAGCTCTGATAGAGGATTTTGAATTTTATGTTTCTGTTTATGTGCCTCTGATAGATGTTCTGTACTGTACCACAACTTGCCTCTTGGTGGGCATTAAAGTGTTTCAAGTCTAGGTCTTAGTTTCATCAGTCTTGTCCAACAGTAATATGTGCCTGACTATGTTCAAGCAGTCTCTGAAAATGAGCTAAGCAAAGAGAAAAAGATTTAGATTTTCTTCCTGAGCAGATTGTGTATTAGAAAAGGAGGAAAAACTAGTTGTTGTTGTATTGTTTGTTTCAGTATTGCACTTTATGCACAATTATTGATGAATGATTGAAGAAGCGAGTTGTTCTGATTGTGAACATTATTTCTTTTCATACTTTCCATTAACATTGTACAATTTTGAAATTCTTATTCATTTTAAAAATGTTCAGGTGAATGTAGCTGAGTAATCTGAGAAGATGCAACACAGATTTACAGACACTGAAAGGTTAGTCGGTAGGTACGCATCAAAACATAAAAAACACAAGGCACAGATTTACCACAAATAGAAAAGCCTGTTGTACTCCAGTGCCACCGTACTCCAGATCTACAAACCTAGTTTTTTTCAAGGTTAAAACGAATTTAAATTGCCCTTTGAACCCATGAACACATCTTGATGAGGCAGATGAAAGGGTCTTTTAATAATATTATTTATTTGTTCTTTTGCACTGCATCAATCACCACAACAAATTCCTTTTGTGTGTTAAACGACTTATTTCTGATTCTGATTGTGATATATATATATATATATATATTTTTTTTTTAATTTGTTTATTTTTTTTCTTTTCTATTAAGAAAGTTGCTTTACTTTACCAAGTTACTTGGAAAGTGAGCTGATGGACAGCAGAGTGAAGTTAGTAGTAGTTACAGTGAGATTGTGCCAATAACTTTGTTGAAACAGTAAGTACATAAAGAAATTTGCAGTGTTCAGTTGCATGTTTAGACAAGGAAATGTTGAATGCCATATATAAAAGTAGTTTAGTGCCTGTCAAGCCTGCACAGCAACAAGAGACACAATAATGACCTGATCCCCCTTCTTTGCTTGTCTTAAATAGTTTTGTGAACTTCTTGGTCCTTCTAAAACATGACTCTTGCCAGTGGGAAGACAATTCACATCTTTGAGCTACATTTTAGTAAACTGTAATTGCTGCTTCAACATAAAAAGGTGAAATAGGATTCTCTTTTTTTCTTCATTTAAATGTACTCATAATTTTGAATACTAATATCCTCCCATGAAAATGACACAAGGCAGCTTCCCTTTGTTAAATATTCAGCTTGTTCATCAGTTTTAATGTTTGTTTTGTTTCTTGTGTCGTGGTCTGTTAGTTTTGGGCGTCTCTGGTTATTATCTTTGGTGGGATTCAGCCTGGTTTTCTGTTCTGATTTGAATTTTTCTTGTGGTTATACTTCTTGTCTGAGCTTGACACCTGCGTTCTGTTGCTGATTGCTACATCAGTGTTAAGTTTAGTCATCGCCAGCTTTAGTGTAATTATACTGTGAGGTTTTCCTTCCGTCTTACCAGTTTGTCAGGTCATACATCCCGGTCCTCTTGTCTGGCCAGCTGTCCCATTGTGTTTCTGTCCTCTATGGACTGTGTAGTTTTACCTGCTCCTGAACTTCTTTTCTTTTTCTTCTTCTTCTCTTCTTCATTAAGTTACAAAAATCTGTTATTACCCTTCACCAGCTCACCTGCCGTCTGTGAGCTCTTCTTTTTATTGGATCTTCTCTCACTTTCAAACAACTGAATCAATCATCATAAAACCATTTTTACTAATAATTATTCATGCAGTGTAGTCCTTCCACGGTGCTAAGACAGGTGTTTTATTCAGAAAAGTAAAAATAGTCAATTGGACCATCAGGCAATAGTCTCACCATTCACTGCTGCTTTTATACATTATCATTTTAACACATTACTGCCTCTATGATCATTAATACTATGACAGCATATGTAAAGGTTTGTAAGTTTGAAAAATGCAGGTGTCTAAAGTTGTATTCCCAGTTCTCGTAAGTTACTTTAAAATCTATGATTTTTCTATGAAGCTATTTATATGAAAGGTTGTAGTTAATTATCTGAACATTTTCAGCACAGGCCATTAATCACAGCTATAGCCTTCTGTGCTCATGATGCGTGGGGCTCAATTTATGACCCTTAAGTACAGCTTACATTGATTGTAAATCATTTATGCTGCACGATAAACATATTAATGTTGCGAGCAATTTAAGGAACAATGATCTATGTCCTCATTTTATCATGTAACTATTATGACATGCAACCATAATTTAATAAAACTTCAAATCCACTGCAGATCATTAATATTTGGTTTATTAACACCCTGATCACCCACCGTCTCGTCTGTGCAGTTACTATTAACATTGATGACGTGGATCAGTTGTTTCAGTAAATACCATTATTCTAAATATACTGTACATGCCCACTTCTTGTAATATCTTAACACACACATACAGACCATTTCAGATATGTTTCACCGTGATTTAGTACCTTCCTAACAACGCACAATGAAAAATAACCTCACACATCAAATCAAAAGAACATCCTAAAGCACCACCGGTTATTTGCAAAGTCATCAGACATGCAGGCACACAATGATCACTCACTAGTCTGTCCATCATTTTTGATCACACTGTCTGCCTCTATGTTCTGGTTTCTGAGTGTTGTCTCTTTCAAAGGATGGATTAAGTGTTCATGAAAAGCCGTCTTTGATTCTTCCTTTGATCCCGCAGCAACAGGGGTTGGGAATAAGCTGTAATGAGAAGAGGGTGCAGCCTAGAAAAAGAGATTTTAATTTTCAGGAAAAAAGGGAGGAAGCCAGGGGACAGCAGCAGTGTTTTGTAAAGGCCCGAAGTATTAAACTGTGAACTGAAAGGCAAGTAATGAGAAATAAGTCAGAGGAGGAGGATAACATGTGGTCGTGGTAGCTCTCTTTCCCTCTGAAGTGGGGAAGACAATGAGAGACTGAGTGTGGGTGCAACAAGGGCGGAGACTTTCTGCTCATGAGTTATGGGGGGTAACGGGGAGTGAATGCTGCGTGGAGGGAATAGCATTACAAAAAAAATCAACAGACTGCACACATTTAAAAAAGATGTAAAGCTAAAGGAAACTAGAAATGTTTTATTTTTTATTATGTTATTTCTGAGAGAATCTCACCACCTGAACGAGGAATCTATGTTTGTCTGAGAGTACATAATATGTAAGATAATATGTAAGATACTATGGCTAATTTAGTTGATTTGCAATGAATATGAATACAGAATTTGACATATTGCAAATATGGAAGAAATAGGAAGAAATAGGCTGAGATTTGCATTTCAAAAATACTTTTATATAGAAAAACAAAACGAAGGACAGGACGTGGAGGCAGAAAGGTGAAAGGAGAGATAAAAGAAACGATCCGCTGACTGAGAAATATGGAGAGACCTGTAATGTTCAGTTAAAAGCGTTGAGTGTGGAAAAGACCAAGTAGAAAATGGAGTAAATGACTTGCAGAAAAAACTGCAGTAGAAAAACAGCCAAAAGAGAGAGCGACAGAAGGAAGGTGGAGAAAAAACCCCAATCATATTTAACGTTTAACTGACTATGAATGTATTGTCTTAACCATATAATGTTGTTGATTTCTCAGAGTAATTTAAGCTAGTGTTTTGAGTTTAACAAAGTGGATAGAGCTTCAGATGGGAAGATGAGGAACATGAAGCTGAGAATACAGTATACTCTCCCTCATGATTGCTTGTGATTGTCAGTTCAGTTTTATGTTACAGAGCACAGAGGATCTAAGTAGCGAGAGTGATGAGCAGTGATTACGGCTGCAACCTAAAAACGGTTAAGACAGCCCTGCCATTACAACTAAAAGGAAGAAAGCCCTTTGCATTGTACAGAAGCTCATTGAAGCGACACAGGACCAGTATCAGACGACCCGCCATGAGCAGGAACTCTGCAAGAGATGTAATCTGTCAGGTGTTGCACTCCTGCTGTCATCTGTGCAGAGAGGATGCCATGAATTCAGCCCCTAAGTAGAGCACAAAAGCTAACAGTCATGAGATACACAGGGTGCTTGCTAGTATATATTTTTAAACATAAACTTGGTAATATTAACCCAAAGACAAAGCTACAGCATACTTATGTTCATGGCATCTTCACAGTTTTTAGCGCGGTGGCATGCAGGCAGTGTTAAGTTGTCATGACCTGTGACCTGCACGCAGTTCACTTGACTAAATCAAACATGCCTAGGTCTATAGGTCTACAAAACGTTTTGAAAACAATGAATACATCTTGTGCTGCTTTTTGAAAACCCATTCCTTTTTTTGTGTATTTGCAGGAACAATATGAACCCAAATCATTTAACCCAGTCAGGTTGGCCATTATGACAATGCGAGTTATATCATGTACTGTATGTCCTAATTTGTTTCCTGTATTTGGCGTTTATCGTCAACTTTATCTGACCTGCAAAAGCCATCTTCAACTGTGTTAAATGTGTGGGTTTTAATTGTGTTAACTCTTACTTTGAGCACTTCTTAAGTCTTCTTATTATGTAACTAAGCATTTCTAAATGTTGGTCGTGTAGTAAGATTCTCCTGCACAATGTGTCTGTGAGCTCCCTAGCATATACGAATGTTGAGAAGTCTGTCTCCTCAGCTACCACAGCCACTGGCTGCTACTCTAAAGTGGTTTTCCAGTGAAAAGCTCAGAAAAGATCATGTTTTCAAGCAGCAGTAAATCTATCAGTGAGTCAAGTTGGATTCAAACAAATAAACTACTAATAAAATGTATGCACAAACAGGTGAAACCAGATATGGAAACAGGTAGTTGAAGCAGTTTGTTTTTATAAATCTGGTTTGGAGATTCACTTCTCCTTCCTTTTAGTACTCCATTTTAGCGTTGCATGGATGTGCAGAATTAAACTGTTAACATTCATGAAAACCTTTTAGAAAATAATACTGGATAGTAACACGGTGTAAAAGATGTGCCTGCTGTCATCTACAGACAGTATACAAATATTCTCCTCCTCCATCACATTGGGTTGCTTCTGTTTTTATTGAATAAGGATGAAATATCAATTGAATAAGGATGAAATATCAAATAAATGATGAATAGCTATCATTCTTTACTATTTACTTTTTTCCTTTGAAAATTCAGAGGATTGTCTCCCGTTCCCCCTCTGAGGAGCCACAGCTGCAAATCAAAGCAATTTATCTAAGAGGATATCTATTTGTGTCTGAAATACAATTCTATCAGGGATGGTTTTTATTTCATTAGTTTTAGATACTATCTATTTTTCCTTGTTTTCAGTCATAATGTTACCTCAGTCAAACATCTCTTGAAAGAAGATTCAGGTTGACATTTTATGTTTTGCAGTTTAGTGCCTTCTTACTTATTTTCCTGTTTTTAAAGGTATTGTGACATCATTTTTAACATGCTTTTAACACTATTAAAAGTCTTGGCCAACATCCCTCAAATGTGTCTAAAAGAGTGTAACAAGAAAAACTTCAATCTAGTACTCTTTTCCTGGCTTTTTATTACAGTGTTTTTTTGCGCCGTGAAAAATGCTTCCTTTCCCCCCTTTCCTGTCAATCATTGCTCCGCTCCTCCTCCCAACCTCCTCCTCCTCCAGCCATACGCTCACAGCGGCGTCGGAGCGACAGGCGAAGCATGCACGGAAAAGCAGGAGGGCGAACCACAGCAAACAATCATAAAAATAAAGGCATGCAAGCAGCACTGTCCCCTTATCTTAAGTCCAGTCAGTGGCTGCGGGTCTTCTTAGCAGTTTTCCTCCGGTGATTAGAACAGAGGGGGCTCTAAACAGCTCCATGTTAAGCCTCATTTATGGTTCCGCGGGGTTCAGCGTATGGAGCGCGTCGCTGCGTAACCCTACGTCGTAGGCTCTGCGTCGGTGTAACGCGGAACCATAAATCAGCCTTTATGGTGCACTGGAGAGGAGGCAGGGAGCTGGGTGGAGGGGGCGGTGATTTAGCGGATCGTTACGTAACGATCCGCCACCAAACCACATGCGCCGTTTTTGCATAGTTATGCGGAAAATCCCAGAAAGCACACAATACACTGAATGTTAAAAGTTCGTTGTTTTTTGGGTGTAATTGATGTCAAGACACCCAACAAAACACAAAAAATCAAGAAAAATGTGTTTTTCATGTCACAATCCCTTTAAGAATATCTATATAGTAATTTATATTATTTTTCTCATCACTGTCAGATCTGCTGCTTGACGTCCTTCCTGGAATGCCGAGGTAGTCTCAGTCTTGTGTTTGCAGCAGGCTATAGTCAGTCAGGTTTCAGTACTCTGGTTTCCACCTCTTTGCACCACCTCCAGTCTTATCTCTGGAGCCCTGACGGATTTCTATATCCCTTATGAAGCAGCGCATAATTGGATTAGTCTGTTTAAATGAGGCCTATATGAGAAAAGGCTCATTACACTAATTAAAATCCTTCATTTTTTAGCGCCCCCATCTTGGAAGTGTTGTCTCCTCCGAGAGCCTGCTGTACAGTAGGTGCTTCACTTCCCTATCTGTTGATAACCGTCCCCCTGGTATATGAGCGCTTTGTCTCCACCAGTTGCCTGAGACAATTCATAATTGGAAATTGTTTGCTTATTTGTGCTGGTGAACATCTGCATACTGACAAAGTGATTCTCTAATGCACACAACAGAGACACAGACGGTACAAACAGACTGATTACACCTTATGAGTATGTAACAGCAACAGACTGAGTATGTGATGAAGACGGATGCTTTATCAACTCATTGAAAACACTTTCAGCAAACACCTGCTGCCACAGAGACACATTACATTCGCACAGTCCGTTCTGCAACTATTCAGTGACTGAGCCCAGGAAAGCAGCATGAAACCTTTTATCGTACTTTATATAGAGATAATGGTGGTTTATTTGGAGGCAGTTTTTACGGATTTCAGTAGCAGGGGATGCAGAGACTCATTATTGCCTTTTAACTTCCCAAGACAAAAAGAGTACAATAGCTCTGCATGTATTAGGATGCTGAGATGAGTGTTTCGGATAAAGAACAATGAAAGAGAGGTCACTGAGTCGCTCTGTGAAAGGATGTTCTGTTCTCTCAGGGAAACATGAGGTTTTATTTTATTTATTTATTTTTTTTCAAAACTTGATACAATTTCCTAATACATTAATGTAATGTTTGTGGTTTTCTTTGGCTAAAACACTGCTGTTTGCAGTGTTTTTGCCCATGTTAACATGTAAAGTAATGATGGTGGGGAAAGTCCAATAACTTCATTTTCAGAGCTCTCACTAAACTGGAAAAGAGGATAAACAGTCCACGCTTAAATAATGTTTCTTATCCTTTTTTAACCTATAAGGACCCATGCTGAAACAGGCGTCACACTGCCTTTAAATGTCCTGAAAATTTCCTGACACATATGGTCCACTCCGTCTGTGTAGAAATGGGTATGGATTTTTTATTGGTTAACTTCTTGATGCCTGATGTCGCGTATTTGATACATACCTTTCTGAGACCTTTGCACCACCTTCAACATGAAAACAATAATAATAATCTAAAAAAAGATTTATAAAATAAAAAAAATCTTAAAAAGATACAATAAATAGAAAAATAAATACAGTTAACTTATGCATTCATAAAGGTACCAAAAATATTATTTAGAAGGCTGCTAAACACAGAATTGGAACTGTTTTTGATTTCAATATATTGTGTTATAAACACTTTAAATGTAAAAGAAATTATAATTTTCTGTGTATCATTTCATACATCAGCCATCAAGGTGTTAGATTCTTCAAAGCACCATCCATAGTCACACGCTTGTACAACACTTGTTATGATTCGCTGTTCATATGTAGCACGTTTTCCCCTTCTGCAATCACACACCATTGAGCACATCGTGGACGATTAAGCTTTCAGTGTTTTGCCCATTGACACTTCTGGATTCATGGAGCTGATCGTGTTTGAGATGTGGCTTCAAACACTGCTGAACCAGCATTAGGATGATATTGTCAGTTCAAGATTTGACAAACATATTCCCATCCAGACGACTGCATTAGTAGAGGATGATAAAGCAAGCTATCATCCTAACAAAAGGTTTTTCAATATTATTGATGGTCTGGTGAAAAGAATTTCCATACGTTAATATTCAAAAACCCATCCATTGATTTTTTGACTTGTATCCAGAGCATCATCCTGAGCAGATACCCCCAGACCTCCTTCTCCTCAGCCCCCTGCTCTAGTAGTTAATTTTTACAGTCTTACTTTAGCACTTGAACATTTGATAAGAAGAACACACAAAGTGAAGCTGTGGCTGGTTGTACTGCCATCATGTACGTCTGAATCAAATCATTAAATATTCAAAATGATAACTGGATTCTAATTAAGTATATTACCCTCTGAAAATCAAGTACCATTCCACTTTTGTTATGACAATTCATTGTGAAGTTAAGATTTTTTTTTATTATGGAGCTGAGTGGCCAGATCACCATAAAATAGAGAAGCTAGCACCACTGAAGACACACTGGGATTCCTTACATAGCCTTGGTCCTTCTGTTCTGATGTACTTTCAAGGCGAACAGTGTCATGCCTTAAATGTTAAGGACAGCCTTTAAAAATCACAAATCACAAAGAGAAGACACGTCCTCAGTGCAGACTGCCCTGTGGTGATAATGTATCTGTCAATGCGAACTGACATGGATGCATTAGAGGATGTTATGGATCATCAGTTGGCTGATTTGGTGGTCTCTCATTTGAGTGTGTGTCCTGCGTGTATCCTAGAGAGACCGACTGACACATGAAGCTTTTGAGAAACAAGCCAAAACCCAAATGCTGCAAAAAGTGATCTTTTTAATTAATGGGTGGTCAGGATGTGCACGGACCTCAATCAGCTGCTGCAGTATTCCCAGTAATCCAGTAATCTATTCCACAAATAGTATCGTAATAAATAGATAAATATATTTTTACATGTTTAATAGAGGCAAAACAGTGATTTATTGTAGTTAAACAAAGAAGGAAAATCCTACATACGATCAGAAATTGGGCTGAACAAACAGAAGAGACGCACTAAAAAACAAAGATCTAACAGACAAACATTTCAATATCACACCAATGACGCATGAAATAAGCAACTGTCCCTAATAAAAATAATTCACACTTGAATCACACTTGACTCAGTTCTCTGCAACCTTTTCTCCATTATATTCTTGGCTTCTGTATTCATAATGAAAGGTTTTTTGGTTGTTGGTTGGGTTTTCATTGTTCAATTCAACTATATGATTAAACAATCCAATAAAATGTGGAAGTGTTTCACTCATCCCAGAAGATACGACTGCTAATTGATTGGCATAAGTATAACCGAGTATAAAATTATTGTTAATTTGTAGCAATGTGGCTTCAATACCAAAAAACAAGTTTCACATAAGAATCACAGTTGATTATTTCTGAGACATAGAATCTCTTCACAACACTAAAAAAATAAACTGTGATTTAACCCATTTTCTTTGTTTGCTTAGATTAGCTACCAGTGTCTTGTCCTTATCCTTAAAACACAACTTGGCACACACACAGGTGGGCATCACACATTTTGTTGTCTTTATCACAATATCTAATTTCTTAATGGGGGCCCAAAGGGCCAAGTAAAATAATTTGCACCAGGTCTTAGGAGGTTAAATTTAATTTATAAAAATTTGAGAAAAAAACAAAGTCTGTGGAGTCAGTTGAAGCCACGGAGCCAGATCAGTGTATCCAAAGATCTCTGTCCACTTTCTGACGTATCCACATCAGTGGGATTGAGTGGGTGTGAGAGTTTTTCCTTCAGACAGAATTGGCTCAGTGATGTTGTATTCACAAACTAAAACAGCGGATTAAAATTAGACTCTCTTTGAGGGCTGAGTTCGCATGGATGCCAGAAATAACCATAACAAGAAACACACTGATGAGGATGTAGCCTGAATGAGAAAAAGGGGGGGGGGGGGGGGGGGGCATTAATAAGTTTTATGTTTATTTGTTTTTTCTTGTTTTTTTTTTTTTTTTTTTTTTCCTGTTAAGCACTTTGTGTTTCATTATTTGTAGGAAAAGTGCTATATAAATAAAGTTTGATTTGATTTGATTTGAAAAGGAAATTGTAACACAGACAGGATACTTGTGCAGGGTAGGCAAAGGAAAAATACAAAATTAATATCCATCTGCACAAGTATGAACTTGCTTCAGTTTTTCTTTTTGTCATGTTTTATCAATGTACAGTTTTGGATAGTATTGTTGTCTTCAAGTTATAAGAGTACGTGAATCATTTGAACTTTCACACTAATAAACACAATATGCTTAAACTGATGACACAGTTATGATTTTTCAGATCTTTATTGAACACACCCAGCCACACTGTGTGAATCCTCGGAGTTAATCGCTGTTTAAACCTCCTTTGCCAGCGCTGACTTCAAACAAGCACTTTAAGCAGCTCTGGATCCGAGCTGCTCAGCGCTCAGGAGAAATCTCTGACCGTTGCTCTTTGCAGAACTGCTTCAGATCAAACACACTTGTAGGGCATGTGGTGTGAACAGCTCTTATTCTACAGCATCTCTATCAGGTTAAGGTCTGGACTCACTCCAAAATGTTGATTTTCATTTTCTGAAGCCATTCATAGTGGATTTTCTTTACTGCTCAGAGTCATCCAGCTGCATCACCCAACTTCTACTAAGCTGCAACCGGCAGGCAGTCATACCTGCATTATTGTGGGGTTGTTTTGTTTTTTTGGTAAACTTATGAATTTGTTTTCCCCTCAATATTTGTATGTGGTCCAGGCACCGAAGCAGCAAAGCAAGCTCAGATTAAAGTGCTCTGTCCACCATACTTTACCACTGGAATCATGTTTAGGTGTTGGTAAGCTGTCCTCTGTTTTGCTCCATATATAGAAGTTTGTTCCTGAACAATCTAACTGTTTCATCAGTCCACAGAACATTTTAAAACAGGGTGTTTTGTCGTGGTGCCTCTGCCTATTCAGTGACTTTATAAAGGTAGAATCATAAACAGAGATGTTTTCCACCTCCACTGGTGTCATGAAAAGCCTTTTGTTGTTATTTATGATTCTGCGTTGTGCCTTTTGGAGTCATCTCGGCTGAAATGAATAGTCACAGCACCAAACTGTCTTTATTTATATACATGCTATCTAACTGTGGACTGATAGATGCCTAAAACACTTTGAGCGACTTTGTAACCTTTCCCAGTCTTATACTGATCATCTACGCTTAACTGATTGATCTTCAGAGATCTACTTTTTGTGTGTCTTGGCAAAAAACAGCAGAAGTCTATAGGCTCACTTACTTTAGCCGCCAGCAATGTAAATATTAAATGGATTTCTCCAATAAAGACACAAGAAATTACAATAGTATGTGTCATCAGCTTAAACACATCATGATTTGTCTAATTGGAAAATAAGACATGAAAACCATAACTAAAGCAGAATTTATCACCACTCCTGTATTGATTACAATGAAGAGAAATTGTTTTATTATGTCCTCCTCTGCATCCCTGTGTGTTTTTTTTTTTTTTTACAGACACATCCTTACTTTTTCATCTGTCATATGAACCATCACTGTTGTGTCAGTCAGACCCAGGCCCGGATGCTGCCCACCCAGTCCAGCAGCTTCCCTCGGTACCGGGCACGACTGATCGGTTGTATGAAAAGCAGGATCCGAAACTTTCGCATCAGCCCACAGAAGACTGCGGCCGCCACCACCACGAGCGGCGACATGATCACAAAGCCCAGAATGATGAGGGCGGAGCAGCTGTTGTCGTCAAGGTAACGGCAGATGGCAGAAGGGGCATCAAGGACCTACAAGGGCAAACACAGAAGAGAGTGTAAAAGAAATCCTTCAGAGGATGACAGGAATGGTGTGCTCTTTCTCTTGAGTCGAAAAGCAAATGGATGGGATTCGTTATTCGTGGAGTGGGATTGGGAACCACATGTGGCTCAGGGTGCAGAGGGGATTGTGTGGGTAGCGGGGTGTGACAGAATTTTTTCCTCAGACGGAAATGGCTCGGTGCTGTTAGTCTGTAGGTGAGCAGAGGGAGGAGGCAGCCAGAGGGAGATCAGCAAAGAAAGTTAAAAAAAAGAAAATAAATTAATGATGAAAAGGATGCATTTGATCACATACTTCGCTAAGAAATGCATACTTTTACTTTGGAAAGATGATTCCCCTCCAACTTTCAAGTTTTTTTTGGATCAAATTTCAGTTTTTTTACCATTGGAAAAATTAACTTTAGAAAAATACAACCGTGCTCATATTTTTCAAGAATTTTGGTTCCCATTATTCTCAAAACTTGTGCCTTATATGTATGTATGTTTGTATGTATATATGGATATATATATATATATAGTTTGATATCGCTGTTGCTGCCATTATATATTTTTTTATTTATTTATATATTTTTTTTAAATATTTATTTAATTTTGTTCTCCCTTAATGTATGTTTTTTTTTTTTTTTTTTTTTTTTCCTAGGGTAATTATGGGGAGGGTAGGAAAGTGGGTATAATAGAAATCATGCATTTGAAAATGTGAATTGTGAAAATTATTGTGAAATAAAAAGATATTAAAAAAAGAAAAGGATGCATAAATGAACGAGCAGACACTGATATTGCTTCAAGAGAACACGCCACACTCATAAAATATTCCCTTTGTCAAATCCTCAAGCACAGAGTCATTTGACGATGTCAAAGGCCCTTTTGTTTGAAGATTTCCTATCACAAGCTATTATAAGCTTTTATGAAATCAAATTTGCCTCCTACTAACGCACCATAGCAACAGTAGTGTTTAACACGCTGTACTCTGAAGTGCACGCTGGGCTTTTGTCATGCAGCCGGTGTGTTTGTGCACAGCTGGAGCTGGCACCAAATCACACGCCTCTTTCTTTTTTTCACCGAGCCCATATCTCCGTGCCCAGTCAGTCGCCATGATGGGAAGTCTTCTGAGTGAAACTGTCTGTGGTTGCTTTCTCTGAACTTGCATTTTCCAAGGGCTCATCAATAATTACAATCTTGCTCCATGTATGTGCTTCTTGATTTGTTGTACAACAGATGACCTTCAGGAAAACACAACTGTATGATAACAGGAGGGGATTCTTTGACCTGTAACCACTCTTTGCTGATGATATATCTGCCCCTCACATGAGCCACACAGCATGAGTCAGACCCTGATTATCACCTTGTCACAAGAAACACTGACTTTGAAAGGTATAAGCACTAGAGGGAGCTTGTCTGAGACACGTGTATAACATACCCTGTAAGACGGACTTCCCTGAAGGCTGATTATTTGCAGAACCTGTACATGCCAACTTTACTAGCAGATAATCCTCCCAATCTCCACAAAGACATGGGCTTACTTTGCCTTAACTGTTATTTGAGTTAAACAGCAGATTTCTTCTACTGTTGTATGCAAATATTTGGGCAGCCTCAGGCAGATGTTGCCCTTGAAAGTGAACGGCAGTAAATACAATCGCTGGAGCAGACAAATGTAAAATATGCCAGTTTCGTTAGTTGTCTGCGTGGCTGACCAAAGATTTAGTATTGGTTTTCTGTTCAACTGAGAAAAGGGTCAAATAAATAAATATGTAACTTCTTCTATACTTATCCCAGCTTACAAACACTTTCTGTAGCCAGCTAAGACTTTTGCCACACACTCTCCATAGAAATGCCCTGTTCTTTTTGTAAAAATCCTTTTAAGTTCAGTCTGCAGGTTTTACACCATTTTTATATCCCAATTCTTAGACTATTATATGATGTTTGAATCAGGGGATTGTAAAGTGTTTTGTCTGAATAGATAAAGAAAGAGTAATAATCCCACTTTTCAGACAGGGGTCCAGTTATTCATGTCAGTGATTGCCATCTTCAAAAATGGGTTTTCTATCAGAAGTCTGGGAGCTTGAAAGCTTTCTTAGATGTTTTTCTTAAACTATAGTATTTTGGATAGACATCCATCACGCTGTTCCTGGTATCTGCTGGTACCAACCTCCTCCTCTGAGGGTCACAGCCCCCTGTACTTCAAATACCACCATGTCTGGTTGGTAAGGGAGTACCAAATTCTGGCTGCACAACACCAGGCATCCTGAAATTTGGCAAGTCAAGTGTGTTTCAGAAGCATCCCGCAGGAGACCCTCTGCTCTGCTTCACAGCTGAGCTGTTTCATTTAAAACATGGCAGATCAAGCTAGAAGGAAGTCAGACACAGGAATTGTACACAGTCTGTTACTAAAATAAGCTGCAACCGTGCCTCCTTTACTCTTAGTGCTGGGTCTGCTTCTGTTTGTGCCTGTGCTGTCTGAAATCTGTACTGGGAAGACATTGCCGTCTGGAATATGTCCCTGCAGCCTCGTCCACACGACAAAGGTATATATTCAGGACAAACCGTTATATTTGCCAGTAAGTGTCACATTCCCCCATTGATCTAGGGAAGACGTGGTCTAAACATGCTTCTCTTTGCTTTCCGTTTGGTGTCACTTGCTTCGTGTCTCTGCCTCCTCTTTGACCCATCTGGGTTAGGGGTCTTTTGGCATTCGTTGTACTTTGGAAAGGTCGTTTGGCTCGACTCGCATGTAAACAGCTCCACTATTGCCATGATTACTAATCATTACAGATAAGCTATTACAACAGGCTGGTACTACATTCGTATATTCTCAAATTGTAAGATAAAAAAAGATGATAACATTTTTTAACAAGTCATGCAAAATCACTTTAGTGTAGAATCAGAATAAAAACATCGAGCTACTACGGCATATAATAAGCTCCCTTTTAATATCAGTTCCTTGCAGTTGTAATTGCTTCTTTTACTCTCAAAGGCTCCAACTACAACACAATACAACTCCAGTTCCTAAAGACTGTGGATGCTGGGTGAAATAAAAATACAAAGCAAAATGTTGTGATTACAAAATTCATTAAACCAACAACAGAAGACAGAAAACATATCAAACATCAAATGTGTAAAATGAAGAAATGCATCCTCCTCCTTTTGTCAACAGTTTACTGTATAGCCATCTGAGAACTGGGGAGACCCGGTGCTGCAGCTTTGGGAAAGTACTTTAGTCCCCTTCTTGTTTGATTTAAGATTTAAGTGGATAAACAGTCTTTTGGAAGTATCTAGTTTGCTTAAAAACGCACCAAACATTTTTAGTAAATCTGTACACGCTTTTAATTATGGATGCTTCCTTTCCAGATGTGCAAGCGACCTGCTCCATAGACACCACGTGACTGTATCATTACAGATAAAGGTTTTTGAACTGAGTGCTGATAACAAGCCAGAAGGTCACCGTCCGCTTTTGTCAGGACGTAGCATGCATGGTTTCTGAAAACAACTTCATCTTGATTAGTCTCACCACAGCACAGTTTTCCACTTTGCCTTGGTCCATTTTCAAAAAAACTGTTTAACATGAGTGTAACTGCTGGTCTTAAACAAAACTTAGACTGTTTTATAATTTTATGCTCTTGTAAGTTTTTATTTGGTTTTACTTTTTGTGCTGCTCCTAAATGCTTTTATGACATCTTAATTGTATGTAGGTTTTTGCTTTGTTTTTCCTATCCTGCATCGGAGTGCCTCTGGCCAAAAAGGCAGCAGCATGGCCAGATCATATGGCTTCATCTTTGCATGAGCGTGAACCTGGATTTGTAGGACAGTGATTTGCAGAGGTTTCGTGTATGGAACCCATGTATTGATTTCCATTACAGAATCATGTCCATTTGTGATGCGGTGTCACCAGAGGGCCAGAGGTTCACAGAGAGTTTAGGCTGGGGAACTTTAATCTGAAATTGTTCCTAAATGTGTAAACAAAATTGTTAAACCAATAGATTGAACTAGTTGCAAGGTATTCCTCCAGGTTCTTCTTTTTAGTGCCACTTTCTTGTCAAGCATCCAGAGTTTTTTGAGACTTGTTGCTGCCATTAAATTCAAAAGGAGCCCAGATCTCTATCCCTTTAACATTTGATGTTTCCTGTGTTCCACCACTGCATATATGGCCCTCAACACTGTGAGAGCTTAAACAGAACAACTTGACACCTCTGTCTGCTTTGAAACCTTTGTTTGGGAGAAACCTTGCTCGTGCAGAATAATTACCTTGTGTCTGTGCTCAGTTTTGACATGGTGAATGATCTGCAGCATTAAACTGTCTTCTATATCAACAGCATTGACTGTTTCTCACCTAGTTTAAAGGCGACCACAGAGCTGTTTCTCTTTAAATTAACAGCTGTGTTTCAGTCTGTATATGAAATTGATGGAGACCTGTTTGGTATAAATGGTTAATGGTTAATGGTTAATTGTAAACCAGTCTTTGAGGCTTCAAAATCTCTGAAACTGTGTAAGGGTACCTAGAACATGCTATTTTTAAGGCATATGTCATTAAATATTTATAGGATTTGGATTTTTTTTCTGCTAAAATTCAAATTGATGAAAATAACAAAAATTTACAGATTTTTTGGAGCATTTCTGACTGGTAACATTTCTTCACAGCTGTTTAAGACTTGACAGAGTACCGTAATGAATGTTTTTGAATCATAAGTTTGATCACATTAAGACCAATATTCCTTGTCCTTTTTCCTCAGCAAATTCTGTCAGAAACATTTTTTTTTAATCCTTAATAATGGAAAGAATACTAAACAGAATGGCTAAGAGTAAATACGTCTTGATGGACATCTACTTTTCAGAAGGTTGTTCAGTCCCCTCTCTATCTGATCCCCCAGAGCTCAGTCTCACCCTCGGCCCCACTCGGATACGCACCTTAACAAGCATTTTACATTGTTTTTAATTCAAAAGTGGTATAGTTAGGGACTGTCTGTAGTATAGTGTATTGGGTTTCTATTATTAGGGATCACTATTTCAGTCTAGTTCAGTCACCTTTATCAGAAAAGTGAAAAAAGAAAAACTAATTTATTCAATAAAAGACTGATACATTTGTGAGATGAATTTCAAAACCTTTCTTTAGCTGCTGATCCAACCCAAATATAAATATATAAATCACAGCGCTGCAGACAACTCACCCTAGAGTGGCAGAGAAACCCAACATAAAGCAGCAGCACAGCGGGCAGCAGCACCACGCAGAAGACAGCAGCCAGGAGCAGAGCGCTGGCCGAGATCATGCACAGGTTCCAGAGCATTAGAGCCACCCCACAGACCACACAGCCACACCTGCCCCTCCGGCTGCCCCACGCACTGCCGTCACTGTGGGCCACAGGAGGGGGTAGCATCTTCACTCCATCCCCAATCCAGAACTCCTCCTCTTTCTCCTCCTCAGTTGATCCACCATCTTCCAGGTCCACGTCCTCGCCACACATTCTGAGAAACAGAGGGATGAAATTCAGTCTTACTACATTTATTCCAATGTCTTACTTATCCACTTTACTGAGCCTCAAGGAAAATAGTTATAATGCACATGTTCTTTTATCGAACATTGAGTGATTATACTGTAGTGATGTGATTGCCAAACTGTTTTAGCTGTTTTTTATGTCTGTTTTGTTGATGTTGTTCAATGTTGTTCAATATGTAACTGATGTGGACCTATTGTGCTGCCTTCTTGGCCAGGACCCCCTTGCAAAAGAGATTTTAATCTCAATGGGTTTATTCCTGGTTAAAAAAAGGTTAAATAAAATAAAATAAAAAAATCTTGGTTTAATGAATCTTATTGTTAAAATGCTAGTGCCTTTTAAATTGTTTATGTTATGTTAATGTAATAATTGCTCGGAGGTCATATTCTGGGTCTCTGGAAACGCCTATGGAGACAACCTCTGTTGTAATAGACCCTATTTAAATAAAACTGAATTGAATGCAATTGAATTCAATTTTAAAATTGTTGCACAATGTGAAAACTGTGTTTTGATAGAAAATATTTGCATATTTAACCATGTCCCAGTTGTTTGCTTAACACTTTGCTGTTATATCGGACTACCAAAAGCAATTATGATTCTTGATTCCATCTGCAGACATTTTCCTGTTTGATGATTTCTAACCTTTAGGTACACTGAGTATCTGCAGACAGCTCTACTTTCCATGCAAATGAACTCATTTTATACATCAAAATAGGGACAAATAAGAGGAAAGACTCCGCCTCGTGTCTGTTAAGAATGTGTGGCTTACCTCCAAGTGAAAATCCTGTAAAATCCTCTGTTTGTTGTTTTCTGTTGTTGATCCACCCAGAGCGTTTAGCGTCTCTGTCAAAGGAACCCCCTGCAGAGACAGGTATGTGACTTGGAGCAGCTGCTGGACTGATGCTCGTCTGTCAGGAATCAGGATGCTGCGCGGCTCTGCGCGCTCCCAGAGCGCGCACACGCGGTTTGATACGCGCATAAAGCTTCCCCGCATCTCCTCATTTACAAAAGTTAACAACTGAGGAGTTAGAGGACGTGACTGAGCATAGAATCGGAAGGATTTACAAGTTGCGCATCCTCTGGCAACTCAAACTCAGTTAATAAAGCTTGCATGTTTGTTTGAGGATTTATCTTCTGCACACACTGTTGACATTGCTGCTCCATTACTCTGCTGCCAATGTCTCCTGTTTCCGAAATCAAATGCAAGAAGTGTTCACTACTTGGGCTGAAGGACCTTTATCGCTGATCCAATCAAATAATGAACTTTTACAATCATAGAAAAGAATTACAGTAAAAATAATTCATAAAAACTGTGCATTTGTTGGTTGGTTTTTGTTTGTTTGGGTTTTATTTTTATTTTTTATTTTTATTTTATTTATTTTTTTGGGGGGGCGGTATTTATAGGCTACTACAGGGCTGCCATATTCTGCCCAGCAGCATAACGTCAGTTGGCTATGTAACTGTTTTCTTTCCTGCTGATAGATAGAAATAGATAGATAAATACATAATTAATTTTTTTTTTAAATGCATTACCTACAGGTAACCAGGGTATACACGTATAGCTTATAATATATGGATTAACATTTGCATTTCAAAATGAAATGTCAAGATGTATATGGCCTTATTATGGACTCAAAAGCCCATAAAACAGGTGGGTTGCAGTGCTTGTTAACAGATGGAATGATCTTAGTCACTATGTGAAGGAGTGTATCTGCATCCTGGATATACCAAGAATCCATCTCTGTTACCTGCTGATGCTGCATGTGACATCATTTGCTCAGCTGATGGCAGGCTATAAACACAGCACCCATTATATTCTGCGCAATCTCTCTGAAACTTTAATTAGTCTCTCTCTCTCTCTCTCTGCTCATTTGGCTAACTTTTTCAATTATTTTATTTCATCATAATTTATTTTATTTATTCGCCTCCATTGATACTTTAACAATATAATATTTACATACACATTAACTTACATATACAGTACATACATATAGATGTATATGTTTGGTGAAAGAGGATTTGTTTTGGCAGATAAAGATGCAAAAGACTGTATAACTGATAATAACTGATAATCAGTTATTGCCATTTCCATTGAAGTGTTTAAAGTGTATTTGGCTCAGAAAAAAATAAAGACACATTTATTTCTCCCGCTTGCAGGTTTTGGTCGCCACAGTTTCCATCCTACCTTTCTTTTGCTTCTATATCTGCGTATCAAGTCAAGTTACAGTATCTCAACCCATATATTGGCTACAGGTCGCTCACAATGCTGCAGCCAGGCTTTGAACAGGAACGTCTAGAAAGAACCCATGTCACTGCAGTGTTATCCCCACTTACCTGTAGAATGTGAGAATTTATTTTAAACTTTTAGTCATAACATTTAGAGCATTGCATCGTCAAACCCCTGAGTAAATCAGAGACCATGGGGTTTTTTCATTTATCTGTTTTCTTTATTTTAGTCATGAGTCTAGACTCTTTTAGGCACTCTCTCTTTTCCTCTGGCCAAAATCTTCTCATGGTCTTAAGAAAGTCACTTACTTACATATCCTATTTCACTAAATCCAGAAACATATTTTGCTCTTCCCTTTTATCCTTTTACTTTTCTGTCTGGTAGCTCCATCTCCAGCATCCTTCTGCCAATGTGTCCACAGACTGAAATGTTTTAGCCATCTCAATCTAGCCTCTCTTACTTTGTCTCCAGGACATTTAACCCTGGCTATTCCTCTGATGAGCTCCTTCTTAACCCTATCCATCCTTGTCACTCCCAAAGAAAATCTTTACATCTTCATCTCACCTCCAACTCTACTTCCTGAAGAACAATTATTGATGTGGTCTCACGTCCACCATCTGTAGTGGTATATCTTGGTATGAAACCATTCTGACACTCGTAAATTGTACCAGCTTTGGTAATTTATGAAAATTTTATGAAAAAAAAACTGTGCCCTAAGTACAATGACCTCAGAATAATACCATAAAGACAAAATGAAGAGGTTGTTGTAACATGTGCCAGGTAATACGGGATTAAACATACATGTGAGAACAAAACCAGGATAAAGTTTACAGGGGGGACAAGTGAATTCAGCACTGACAAGTAAACACATCACCATAAACTGATATTATGAGAAATGTCCATCTTTGCTTCTCCCTCCACAGCTTACCCTGCACCAACCTGAAAGCAGCATCAGCTGTGTGGCTGTGAGATAAGAGGATGATCGATTTGTTTTCCGGCACACACTGACAGCCAACCTTTTCGCTGATCAAATTTAATTACACTGAACAAGAGGAAAGATCTGAAGATATCGAGCTGGACGTTGCATGGATGTGGAGACAATAATTAGGGGTTGGTGGACGAGTGAGAAGAGAGATGCTGTAAAGAATGGCAGGTTAAGTTTAGACTTGAACTGCATCTGTAACATCTGCTGACATCTACTGGACCAGAGAAGAACTCTCTGAACAACATCTAACGCGCCGTTTTAAAACACGCACTTGAGCACTGTGATTCAGTCATTTCCTCCTGCCTTTCTTTATTGAGTACACTGTTGTTTAATCTGTGATCTTTGATTAATGTGGAACTTGGTTCACTTAACCTGCGAGAAATTCAACATGTTCCCTTTGACTTCTGTAAAACTGTAAAGCGCTATTTGCCTGCCTCTGACTCTGTCCCTCTCTGCCTCCAGCTTTGCATGAGGCCACTCATCATCCATCAACTGAACAAGCTCCTGGTTGCCATGGTAATTCTTCTCAGTCAAGTGGCAAGTAGGCCTTTAACTATGGAGCCTTTTACCATGTTTGAAGGGAAACTTCTACAAACAGACCCAACTATCTATCCATCTGTATGGATAGATTGTCCTGAAAAAGAGTTTCAGACAAGCTGATAATTATTTCAAAACATTTAAAATATTCAGCAATGTAAAAAAAAAAATCACCACATACACATAATTATCTTAATGGATGTAATTTAAGACTAGTGTGTGGATGTTACAAAATACCTCAAAAAATATAAAGTTAAGTTATCCTTTAAACACTCCATTGTTTTAAAAACAGTCAAACCACAGATGAAATAGATAAACAGTAGAAAGCTTGTGGGTAAAACTTTCTCTGTGGCTTCATAGCCTCTCATTAACTGCATGGTAGAGTGAGATCAGACTTAGACAATGAAGCAGCAAACAGCAGGGTCTCTACCCATGATGCAGCTCTTCTGTGCTCCACTAAGCAGCACCATCATTTATTACATGTTTTTCCACGGCTAGAGTTATGTTGATTAAAGAGACCAAGACCACGTGCCAAACAACACAGATGCAGCTTTGTTTTTTCGAGAGGAAGCTTTGGGTGAAAAGTATTTGGGACAACACACATAAAAGCTTTCATATGACTTCCCTTTCATTTGTGTGTTATTTGTATAAATGCAACACTAGAGACAGTTTTCACAACCGCAGACTTTATTTCAATCAAAGCAGATTTAACGACTACAGTTTATTAGCAGACTATAGTCATGTCTGGATGTAGAAATGCACACATAGGCATGTATCAAAAGCAAATAAAAGGGTGCATAGACTGGCGTGTAGTTTAAAGCATTACAGCAAGTGTTTGTATGTGTTTGTGTTTGAGAGAAAGAATATAACACAAAGTGAAGTTGTGTCTTCAAAGTGCATTTACAACACTATGGATTGGTAGAAGGGAGGAGAGCAGAAAGGATTTTAAAAAAAGTCACACATGATCAAATGGATGGCGTTCCTACCCCCCATCTGAAGTTTGGGGTAGTGTGTGGTGGTCTGTGTGCAGCTGGACATGCTTGTTAGGGTGCGTATCCGAGTGGGGCAGAGAGTGAGACTGAGCCCTGCTGGGGGGGTCAGATTGGGAGGGGACTGAAGCCACGGTGTTGTCTGATGGATACAGCTGCATTACTGCCCCCTCCTGGACACCTTCCTTACTGCAGGACTGGCAGCTGCAGTGGAAGATCCTCTCCACCAGCTTATCCACATGAGGAGACTCTTCACTGCCCGGGCAATCCAGAGTCACCTGGGCACACACACATATTCAATATTTTTCAATTTTTTTCTATATTTCTTTTGAGCTTTTCACTACCATTCAAAGTATTAAGAGTGTGTTCACACAGTTTGTTTGTTTGTTTTAGTTTTTTGGGTGTTTTTTGCTGCTCCTGAACACGGAATATGGTTATTCATGTCAACACTGGGACACGTGACTTTTCTCCCTCTCAACAGCAGAATTACATTCCAAAAAGGACAAAAACTGACACTTTGTTTTGTTTTGTCATAGTTTCATACTAAGAAATGGTTTGTGCCATGAATGTTTGACACTACAGCAAGTGGAGCTAAGTGTAAAAAAAAAAAATGTTAGGAAACAACTTAATAATAGATAAACAGAAAAGTTACAAACCCCTGAAAACTTCAGTGTTACACAAGCTCAGCCGGTTCTCCAGACCTCACACAAATTCCCCTCGTCTCTACCCTTATTTATCAAAAATGATCATTCAGCAATTTCATTGTGAGCCAAAAAAGCAGGAACCAGTATCCACTTTCATGAGAGCTGAATTTGTTTTGCTTCAGATTAAACTGTGCATTAAGCCCTGCAACAATAATCATATTCACAGACATAAACATCAATTTCTGGATAATATGAAATCACGTGAGGGTAAATGTACTTTGCCTGCAACAGAAAAAATAAAAATTGAGAAAATTAATCAAGCTATCTGGTAACAGTTATCTTCTCTACACAATATTTTCCATGGAACATGATGTGACTTCACCTGTGGTGCCACCCGTATTGTCTAGCTGGCAGCTTTCCAAACTACACACGCCTCACCACAAAGCCTACGTTTTCACAAGAGTGAATTCCTTCTGGCTAAAACAGACAATGAGCTTTAAAAGGATATAAAGTTCAGACTTCTATTCCACCTATTGGAACCTGCTCAGGGTACTTTTTTTTTTTCCTGCTCTTTGTTTTGGTAGTGAACAGCAAATGCATGCCATGTTCTACGTGTGAAACTCGTGATCCATGTGTGAGTTTGACAAGTCACTGTTGCTGTGTGCTTCCTACATGAGCTAATGTGCAATAACTCTTACCACTTCCCACTGTGTCTGGGCCGGCATGCAGGAGTCACAGTGCACCAGTGACTCCGTCGACTGTGGGAATGTGTTGGGGACGCTGTAACTGAAACACTGGCCCAGACAAGCTCTGCAACGAAGAGGAAAGAGTGCACGTTTTCAAATGAGCCTGCATACAGACAAGATGTGCTTGATTTAACTGCCCAAGCAAATTGCTCTTGGCTGTATAAGCAAGAGCTGCAGGGATAAAAGCAGCCTGTAAAGTGTTTCAGGTCAGGCCTCTGGCCAAATGCACAGTGACAAAAACAAACAATTGTTATTCATAAATGTAATAAATAAATGAAAAATTATGATCAATACATTGAAAATGTCTCTGTCCTTGAATATTATTGAATTTTAAAAAACAGTTTAGTTTAACTAATATGATGAAAAACACACAAAAACATGAAAACATCAGCTGTGGAACCCTTTTTTTCTTTTCTTGTTATAGAAATCTCCACAGAAAATAAATGTAAGAATGTGAAACACTCATTAAGATGTATCTGTAGGTTTTCTATCATTTCTAAACAGATTTGTGATAACAGTAAACTCTATAATTTTGTGAAAAATGTTACAGTTCAATAAATCTCAGTTTTTGAGTTAGAAGGTTTATTGAAAAATAAAAAAAAAGAAGGGTCATGTCAACATGCGTAGCCTTCGGTCTCTAAATATTCTCCAAAATGTTCTAGAGTTAATACTTTAAAACTGAAAGTTATTCATTGACTGGCCTATAAAGGGTTAAAAGTGTCTTTACTTGACTGTAGACATGAAACTGGGAAACCATCTTAAAACCTCTGCTTCCGTTGATGATTTGCATCCATTTAAATACCATGCCAAATTTCAAAACAACATATTCAGAATAAAGAAAAGGAGAAGCAAAGATAAGCGGAGTATGTCAAAGAGTTCATGAGAAAATAATTAAAAACAATTATCCTCAAAGAAATATTGGATTGGATTGCATATTTCTCCATCTACAGAGCATAATGTCATTAAAGCCTTCAAGAAATCTGGGGGAAGTTCAAATTGTCTAAAATGAAAAGACGCAAGCCTTTTCTGAACATCCGTTATCTCTGATTCCTCAGACAGCACTTCATCTTGCATCCGTAATTGATATAAACACATAGGCGAGGGGTTACTTTGGAAAACTATTGTTGAGAACTGGAACACAGATTCACATTCAAGAATGCAACTTGAATTTTTTACTGTGCAAAGAAGAAGCCTTATGTCAACGTTTTTCCAGAGGCAACATCAAAGTCTCTGGTCGCAGAGGCATTAGATTTGGACCATAACATGGTGAAAGGTGTATTGTAGTCAGATAAATCAGTATTCCATATCTTTTTAAGGAAGAAATGAGCACCATGTGCTCTGCAGCAAAGACTAAAAGGACCACCCAGTCTGCTATCAGCAACAAGTCCCAAATCCAGGGTCTGCGATGATACAGGGTCGTATGAGCGCTCGTGGCAGGATTCATTTACACTTCTGTGATGGTTGCATTGATGCAGAAAATTACACTGACATTTAAGAGCAATCCAAGCTGCTGCCAAAATAGCATCTGTTTTAAAGATGTCAAAGCATGTTTTTAAACACAGTCTGCACACATTTAAAAGCGCACAGGTGAAGGTATAGTATGCAAATAATCTAAAGAATGGTCACAATTGTGCTTCTTATGTAAGATGTAACAATTTGAGATTATTATTTTTAACGATACATATAAAACATGCGTCTGCAGATAATTGATCACAGTGTGAAATAAACCACTATGGTATGTTACTTATTTTAGAAACGTGTTAGAACGTGAATGAGGCATGACTCTGAGTGGTATTTATTGACTGCTAAACATTTTTGCATAATTCACTTTTTCCAGCTGAGATTGTCAGACGGAGACAGAGAGGGCCTTCATCCTGACCTGTTTTGAATAGACCGAGGCTGACATCCTGTGTGCCCGACTATCTGTGTGATGTTCTTGGCTTCGCACCAGGCGCTCTTGTCAGGGAACAGCGCCAAGCGGTTGATGTGTGCAGGCGGTGCAGCTGAATACAGTGCAAACAGTGCGCAGCAAATCTGAATCCTCTGCCACATGACTGCACCTAAAGGAGCAGGAAAACACAGCACGTAAGCACTCTGTTAACTTTGTTTGACATAAACGTTGCTTAATTCTCGCTGGCTAGATGCTGCTTGCTTTGACGGAAATGTGAAATTTGACCTTTGCATGTTCCTGCAGGATGTGTGGATCAACATCTTCCTGGTGATCGGGAGTGAGTTTGAAACGAGTTGCTCTGCAGCAGGTTTTGACCACTTACCATGGCTGGTTCAAACAGGCGGGATTTAAACATTTTGCAGTGATGACAACATTATTGTGGGATCACAATGTACCAATAGAGAGCAAGGCAAAGGTCTGCTGCATACTTCCTGACTCCTGTCCTCTACCCTGTCTCACTTTCTCCTCTTAAAATGCCTCAACCAGTAACGTCATTTACAGCCTACAAAATCCTTTTCTCCTGCTACTTATAAAAAGTGTCACCAACATTCAGTTTCAGACACTTTTCAGCATTTCTTACTGACTGACTAAAAAGAGTTAAAACAGTTGCCTAAAGCTGTAATGTGTGCTCATTTGAGACATTCAAGCTTGACGAGGATGTGCTGCTGCGAGGGGAGAAGGAGTTTTTTCTAATAAATGCTTCTTTTTTTTCAAACTCCAAGTGTCCAGGCTTGAGTTTTGACCACAAAATGAACAGTGAATTGTGTTACTAGTGTGTAAAGGGGGAACTCATTAATGTGGTTGGAATATAAAACACTGAATCCTCTGGACACAGATATTTTAAAAAGAGAAAAAAAGAAAAAATCTCATGCAACTCATCTTACTAAAGACCCAAACACCCTGGCAGAAAAAGAACCATTACATGAAAAAAGTGAAGTATTTATGCACTGAAATGAAAGGTAGTTATGAATTACAAGTACTTTACATAAATATGTGTGGTCTCTGTCGTTTTATACCTCTATCAAGGTAAATGTGAGGCTTTTTGCTAAACTGCAGTGCCAATCAAATGTTTGGACACACCTACTAACTCAAAATGAATGGCGAGCCATGTTCAACCTTTTTTTTTCTGTAATTCTGTAATCTTTAGTTACTTTGCAGATTCTGTAATTGAAAATGAAAACTTGAAATACATTAGGATAAATATACAATAAGTGAATTACAATTTGTATTTTTGATTCCGGAGTAGACATTCACAAGGTACTCTGTAGATACATATAAATAAAGTAGTTAAAATGATAATACCGGCTTCATTAACTTGATGGCCACATGAATGAATATCGAGTTATATTCCAACAACATACACTGCTCTTAACCACATCATTTTAAATTATGCAAACCTTTCCTTTTGATATACACTTTTACTGTAATGAACTCGACCTTGTTTTTCTAAATTTTAATTTTTTACTTGCCAAAATATAAGCTCTGCATCTTCCATCTGTGTACAAGATAACCAAAAATCATGCAAACATAAATTGGGTTTTGTTGATGTTTTGCATGACATGGTCGATTTTTGCTTTATTTTCACC